>NC_090648.1:437334262-437499262 GCF_040937935.1 Hyperolius riggenbachi
ACTTCCTGGTCACGGAGTGACACAGGAAGCGCCGAGATGGAGCAAGAACAGAGCGGTGTGGTGCAGCGTGGAGAAGACGCCCGGGAGCCAGCGTCAGGTAATGTATATGGGAGGGGGCACAGGCGGCAGGAGCAGCTCAACAGATTGTGATCGGTTTCAGGCTGAAATCGATTCACAATCTGTTTGCAGTAAAGGCAGCCATACGATCCCTATCTGATCAGATTCGATCAGATAGGGATCTGTCAGCTGGTCGATCTGATGGCAAATCGACCAGTGTATGGCTACCTTAACCCATGCTCCTCCCTGCGCTTGCAGGAGTTAATTTAGCAACCGAAACTGAAATGTAACCTTTACTTGGAGATGCAAAAAAAAAAGTTCTAGAAGATAGCGGAATGTAGAAGCGTTTTTTATTTTATAACTCTACAATCTCTACTTTGTAGCAGCTAGATTTCAGTACATTTTGATGGCATTGCCAGCGATGGCAACTAAGAATTGATAATTCTAACATTTGTATGGTGGCTATCTCCTGTTGGATTCAACGCGCTTGAGAGCTGCAGCTACTAAGGGGTGCATTCAGTAGGCCAGCCTGCAGTGGTAGGGAGACTTGCCCAAGAACTCCTTTACAGAATAGATATTCAGATATTGAATAGAGCCAAGGTTCTAAACCTGGTCTATGTCAGGCATAACATTACACTGTGGTAATTTACGAAAGCAAGTTGCTAGTGACTTAGTAGTCATCCATGTGATGTGGCCCTTAGGGGCGCCATACACTATTTCATGTTTATAAGCTGTTTCTTGATCTGTTCAATAAACCAGGGCTGTGGAGTCGGAGTCGTGGAGTCGGGCAATTTTGGGTGCCTGGAGTCGGAGTCGGGAAAAAATGCACCGACTCCGACTCCTAATGAATTTGTAACTTTAAAGAGACTCTGTAACAAATTGTTTATCTTTATTTCTTCTATGCTATAAGTTCCTATGCCTTTTCTAATGTGGTCTGGCTTACTGCAGCTTTTCCTAATTGCACAGTAGCTGTGTTATCTCTGTTATATGATCTAATCTTCTCTCTATAGTCGGCACAGTCAGGCTGAGGCAGTCAGACTGGAATGTGCAGGGCTGCTTGTGATTAGCTAGAAGCTGTACACACCCCCTGCAGGCTCTGTGTGACTAACACACTCTGCTTAGCTGAGCCTATTAGAAGCTGGTTAGTTTGTTTGTAAACACTGCCTAAAACTGGCAATTACAAGCCAGGTTTGCAGCAGAGAATGGCAGAAACAGCACAGAGGGGACCAGGAGCACATAATGAATAGAATGGTATGCTTTTTATTGTAAGAATTTCAGAGTACAGATTCTCTTTAATTAAAATAGAAAATATGATAAAATGTTCTATTTCTCAGATAATAGTCATTAAAAATAATGTATATATACAGTAATAGCTGTGCTTAGTCCACAAAAATGAAATAAACCAATCAAAATTTGTTACTTGTGCTGCTTCAATAAAGCAGTCCCCGTATTTTTAAGGTCAGACATACATATCTGATTGTGACTGTTTATATGATGTGTACACAGGAATCTCTTATATATACTAAATAACATCTATGCTGTAAGAATAAAGCCTGATGTGTAGCTGTGTCACTAATAGAGATGGTCAACGAGATGGAAATAATTCTGCATTGATGCTGATTTATGCAAATGTATGCACTCCCTTTGCTGATGAAATCAAATGATTTGATATGTTAAAATTTGGTTTGGTGACTACAAATTAAAGGGTAACTGAGACGGATGAAAAGTAAAGTTTTATACATACCTGGGGCTTCCTCCAGCCCCCTTCAGGCTAATCAGTCCCTCGCTGTCCTCCACCACCTGGATCTTCTGCTATGAGTCCTGGTAATTCAGCCAGTCAGCGCTGTCCGGCCGCATGCCGCTCACACAGCCAGGAACATTCTGCACCTGCGCAATAGTGCTGCACAGGTGTAGTATGCTCCTGGCGGCGGAGTGTGTGCATGCGCACTACGCCTGACTGGCTCAAGTACCTGGACTCAAAGCAGAGGATCCAGGTGGCGGATGAGGACAACGAGGGACTGATTTTCCTGAAGGCGGCTGGAGGAAGCCCCAGGTATGTATAAAACTTTAATTTCATCTGTCTCATGTTTACTTTGTTACACAGTAGTACTATACTCTACATATGCACTCCCCACAGAGCTGCAGGGAATCCACTGAGAATGCTGTGCACATTGAACACAGAGGTGTTGTCTGTTTACAATCTCCTCATTCCCCTGCAGAGTACCTGCACATCATTCTTACATGTACCCACACTTACATTGCCTAGGGCCTGATAGATGTTCTTTGTTCCGGTTTGTACCTTTTACAAGTACTCTTACCAAGGACTAGTTTTAGTCTAAAGGGAATAAATATAGTAGTCTACATATCCTTCTCACTTCAGTTGTCTTGTAAAATTCCTAAGCGTTGGCAGTTAAGAGACGAATTTCATGTTACATACTTTTAATCAACAAAATTGTAATATGCAAATTAGGAGTCGGAGTCGGAGTCGGTGGAATCCTAAACTGAGGAGTCGGAGTCGGTGGATTTTTGGACCGACTCCCCAGCCCTGCAATAAACCCACCCGAATAATACAAAATGAATTCTTACTAGGACCAGTTGTGATCAATTTCTTTATCAATAAAAAAATTGATCAGGAATGGCAGTGTTAATTGAATAGGTGCTGAAGGAAGAGGCTTATGCTACGTACACACATGTAACAACGATCGTTCGTTGAGAACGACAAACAAACTTTTAATTGATGAAAGAACGACCTAAGTAAAGTTAGTTTTTAAATGTGTGTAACGATCTGATCGTTAGAACGAACGTTACATTACGTAAAGCAACTATTGCGCTTGCGCATAAAAATGAGAAGTTTCATGGAGAAATAGCAAAATGCGCATGTCAAGCCTAGTACGAACAACCATTTCCAACGATGTACTACTTTTGCAAACGATCGTCGTTGGAAAAAATCCTCCAAGCTAGATAGTTCGTTTTTAACGATCTAGCTCGTCCGTCGTTAGACTTAATGATCGTTGGTTGCCTTTTTTTTTAAACGATCGTCGTTTGAAACGATCGGGGAACTATCGTTTCAAACGACTATAGTCGCATGTGTGTACGCACCTATAGTGTTGACAGCCACATAGGTGTTGTGTATTGATCAGTGCAAAGCTAGTAGTAGTGGTGATTTTTTTTTTTTTTTTTTTTTCTTACACATTTCTTCTGAATCAAGTGGTATGATGTGGTAAAATGATAGTTTCTCCCTTATTTATGATCAAGGAGATGATTGCTTACTGTATTGGGTGCCTGTCACACAATATGTGGCTAGCTCTAGTATACTGTTGATGTTTTGGCTTCACTATTGTCACACACCTGCAACAATAATGTGCAGTCACAGCACCTAATCTCTCTACTAGTTTTTTGTCAGCGACTCAAGTTTTACACTACATACACACTTATGCTGGATGCACACTATGAGATTTTCTGGCCTATTTCGTGTCAGATCGATTATTTCCAACATGTCCGATTTGCTTTCCGATCGATTTCCGAGCATTTTCCGATCGATTTCTGTTCACTTTAATAGGAAGTCGATTGGAAAGCAAATGGAACATGTTGGAAATCGATCTGACAGTAAATCAGCCAGAAAATCTCATAGTGTGTACCCAGCATTACTTTTTTGCAGCTGAACCGATTGTACCTGATGAGCAACATACACACACTGCATTGGACTCTGCCATGGTGTGTGGTAAAGACCGCCTGGGTTGAGAATCTGGAGTCAATCTAGCATGTATACATTGGCCAGCTAACGTCTGCTAAAGATCCCGCAACAGAGGATGAGCAGCACCCACCACAATAAATGCGACGGGCCAAAGAGGTCACAGGCTCCAGAGTAAACATCAGCAAAGGAACCAGCACAGTCTTCTTAATGTTCTTTAGATTGTTCATCTAATAATTATTAAACTGTTCCATAACAGAATAATATACAGGCTTGGTTCAATAGTGACGTTTTGAGGACCACCCTCTTTTAGGCTCACCAGCAATCCCATGGATGGCCCTCTCGAAATGTTACTTTTAAACCAAGCCTCTATCTTGCCATGTTATCAAACTGTTTGCTGTTTCTGCTAAAGATCCCGCCTTTAGTGATCCTTGCCAGTGAACGAGCAATGACGACATTGTTCCCACCCACCTGCGGGAATCCACTTTGTCGTGTGCATGTTGAACCTATGCTACCCCCCCCCCCCAAATCACCACTGCACTGTCGCCCAAGGGATCGTGTAATGATCTCAGCTGGGCAACTCTTGTATACGGGGCTATGGTTTTGCTTGGAAATCTGCAAAATGTGTAGTTATGTAAAGTTTTATATCTGAAGTAGTCGTCTGCCTCTTCGGTGATCTAGCAGGGGCTGATTACCCTTGTCTACTGTACGGTGTGTTTGTGCTGTGCAAATTGCCTGTTTTACAAGGAGATATGCTAAGTGTGTACCAGGCCTAAAACCAGGATGAGAAAATCAGCCAAACCGCTGCACCTGCTGCCTTTGGGGGCTTCTATCCCTGCTACTCCTCCTCCACCTGATCAGTTTCTATGAAGAAATGGATTGAAAGTAGATAATCAAGTTATTATCAACGTATGGTAACAGAATCTGTTGGACGTATGAACTTATATTAACTTAGATGAACTGCAGTGAAAGGAACTCTGAGAACTCGAGGTGGTTTGATGGGGGGCAGAGGCATATTCTCTGCCTCATGACATGCCTCTGTGTCCCCACACCGCCACCCCCCGCCGCGCTAGAGTCCCCTAAGATTGGCGACATTATTTGGGATTCCCTTAGTGATGAGCAACAGATGAAATCCGAATGAGTTTCATCCGGATAACTAATGCAGCTGAGCGGGGGGGGGGGGGTGTTAAACTTACCCAGCAGCCGTCTTCTTTCATCCGTCCCACGGCGCCTCCCACGCTGTGTTCCAAGCCGCGTCACGTGACTCACAGCCGCCTGCAGATATTATGTCCCGCGCCGGCACTCGAATCCTCCGATCCCGGGTCACCTTCCAATTGTCTTAAGTAGACTGTCACTGCAGCATCCTTGCTCCCACTCGCGTCTCTGGGAGCTTACTATGCAGGCGCAGTACGAAGTTTTCTCGTACTGTGCCTGCGCAGTAAGGTCCCTGACACGCGAGCAAGGACGTACGTGGCCATGGTCGCGCAGCCGCAGTGACATTCGTCTAGTTAGACAACTAATTGGAAGGTGACCCGCCGCAGGGAATGGAGGATTCTTAAATGCCGGCGTGGGACAAGATGTCTGCAGGGGGCTGGTAGAAGCCCCCACGTAAGTGACAATTTTTTTCTTTTTTATTTATTTTTTTAATTTCTGCAGAACCCCCTTTAACATATTGGTCACTTTTTCATTGATCAGGGATGCTGGAAAATACTCTATCCTCTCCTGCTGCTATTAAAAAATTGAACTGTCCATCGTAGAGCCAAATCACTAGATTTATGGCAAACTTTAGAAATGTATAGGCAGTTTGTAAGGTCAGCTATTAAAAAAAGGCTTGTTTCTTTAATAAAGCTGGCCAGCTTTGTAATAGTTTGTCCACTTACAGCTGGTAACTTTATGCTGGGTACACACTGAGATTTTTCTGGCCGATTTACTGTCAGATCGATTATTTCCACGCATCTTCCGATTGACTTTCTATTAAAGTGAACTGAAATCGATCGGAAAATGCTAGGAAATCGATCGGAAAGCAAATCGAACATGTTGGAAATAATCAATTTGACAGTAAATCGGCCAGAAAATCTGTGTGTACCCAGCATTACATTGTACTAGTTTTGTAGTGTACACAGACCAGTGCTACAGGAGGAAAGTGAGTGGCATTGCAGGAGTGTTCACACTCTTCCATCAATCAGATGACACATGCATGATCCATTTCCTGAGATCTCCAGGTAGCCTGGGAAAGCATACAGGACATCAGACTTGCTTAGCTGCTGCATGCTCAGGCTTGTCAGCTGACACGATGTTCCCAAGTTGGTTTGTAGCAGAAGGGATTTGTCCTCTTCCTCATCCACTGTGAAATGTCCTTCTGCATGTTAAGCATTTTATACATCTCTTGTATTTTCAGCATTTTATACTTCTGGGATCAGATGTCGCTATTCTGGGCTAATAAGCACAGTGGCGTAGTAGTTAGCACTCTCGCCTTGCAGCGCTTGGTCCCCGGTTCGAATCCCAGCCAGGGCACCACCTGCAATGAGTTTGTATGTTCTCCCCGTGCTTGTGTGGGTTTCCTCCGGGTACTCCGGTTTCCTCCCACATCCCAAAAACATACAGATAAGTTAATTGGCTCATCCCTAAATTGGCCCTAGACTACAATACTTACACTACATAATACAAAACATAAACATATGATAATAGTAGGGATTAGATTGTGAGCTCCTTTGAGGGACAGGTAGCGACAAGACTATATATACACACACACACACACACACACACACACACACACACACACACACACACACACACACACACACACACACACACACACACACACACACACACACACACACACACACACACACACACACACACACACACACACACACACACACACACACACACACACACACACACACACACACACACACACACACACACACACACACACACACACAGTGTTGGGGGTTATGGATTTTTCCTTTTAAAATACCTGTTGCCTGACTCTCCTGCTGATCCTGTGTCTCTAAAGGTGGGTACACACGTCAGATAAAAGTCTTTGGAAAATGAAAGAGCACAGACCAATTTTACCCCCTTCCATGTAGTATGAGAGCCATACCTACACAGTTTATTCTATGGAGCTGAACTCCCCATCAGATAAAAATCTTTGCAAGATGCTGTACACATGCAACAGATCAGTATCTGCAAAAGATCAGTTCCTGCAAAAGATCCGTTCCTGCAAAATGCATTCAAAGCCTATGATATCTGCAGATCTCATACACACCTTGTTTTAATGGACCATCATCTGCAGATCAGACAATTATCTGCAGATCAGAAGATCCAACCTGGTGGATCTGTACCTGGTGTGTGCAGCATCTTGCAAAGATTTGTATCTGATGGGGAGTTCAGCTCCATAGAATAAACTGTGTAGGTATGGCTCTCATACTACATGGAAGGGGGTAAAATTGGTCTGTGATCTTTCATTTTCCAAAGACTTTTATCTGACGTGTGTACCTACCTTTATACTTCTAGCCCCAGCCCCTCAACAAGCATGCAGATCAGGGTGTTTTGACTGAAGTCAGAGTGGATTAGCTGCATGCTTGTTTCAGGTGTGTGATTCAGCCACTACTACAGCCAACGAGATCAGCAGGATAGTCAGGCAACTGGTATTGCTTAAAAGGAAACATCCATATCCCTCTCAGTTTAGGTTCCCTTTAAGCAGGATTTCCAACTTTTAATACTGTTCAGTCACCTTGTCTGGTTAGTGCACCCCTCAAAAAAGAGAGACTAAGGTAACTAAGCCATTCTGCATTACAAGTGAAATACTTTCAAAAGTTTCAATAGCTTTAAAGGGGAACTGAAGTAAGAGGTATACGGAAGCTGCCATATTCATTTCCTTTTAATCAACACCAGTTGCCTGGCAGCCCTGCTGGTCTATTTCTTTGCAGTAGTATCTGAATAACACCAGAAACAAGCATGCAGCTAGTCTTGTCAGATCTGACTTTAAAGTCAGAAACACCTGATCTGCTGCATGCTTGTTCAGGGGCTATGGCTAATAGTATTAGAGGCAAAGGATCAGCAGGGCTGCCAAGCAACTGGTATTGCTTAAAAAGGAAACAAACATGGCAGCCTCCATATACCTCTCTCTTCAGTTGTCCTTTAACCATTGAACCCCAACTAAATTTGGAATTCAACAAGGCAATTTCTTAAGGTAATAATATGAGTACTTTATATATTCGACTAGAAGCAGGGGGAAAATATTGGGCTTCAGGAAGGGGGTGGGGGGGGTGAATAATTGCTGCACTTGGGGGTCTGGAGGAGTTATTGACTGCACTAAACGGAGTTATCAGGCATCAGGAGTAAAATGAGGACTACTTACCTGGTGCTTCGTCCAGCCCCAAGCTCCCAGCATGTCCTTTGCCGCAGCTCTCCCCGCAGCCGTTCGCCGCCTCTCCCTCCCGGTCCACGGTGATGTCAGGCCGACCTGGAGGTCGGCCTGCACTGCGCCTGCGCGAGCGGCTCTGTCAATCACCGCCACGTGGACCAGAGCATACTGCGCAGGTACGCTCCGGTCCATGTGGCGGTGATTGACAGCGCCACTCGCACAGGCGCAGTACAGGACGACCTCCAGGTTGGCCCGACGACATCACCGCGGACCAGGAAGGAGAGGAGGCGAACGGCTGCGGGGGGAGCTGCGGCGAGGGACATGCTGGGAGCTTGGGCCTGAACGAAGTCCCGGGTAAGTACCGTAGCCCTTATTTTACTCCTGATGCCTGATAACTCCTTTTAGGGACAGGAGGGGTTAATGGCTGCAATACTTTATGCAGTGCAGTCATTAACCCATCCTCCAAGTGCAGCTGTTAATACCTCCTGGTTCAAAGGTGCAGCCATTAACTTTATTGGGTAGACTTGAGTAAATAAAAAATCCCAGCTTAAAGGGACTCCGAGCACCTCACATGGGCATGTCTTTAAAACTCCGACCAGTACTGCAAAGTACTTAAAGATGCATACCTTTCTGTAGCTTGTGCTCTCTTCTTTCATTTGATGCCTGAATCTCTGTTCTACACCAGAGTTTTCGTTCGATTTAAATTTAAAAATTGCGGCTGCCATCTTGGCTATGTAATAACTTCCGGGTCACCCCTGTCTTCTCTGTTAGAGACATGCATCACTGAATGAAGCAGGAAGAGGAAGTGACGCACATGGGCATTGCAAGAGGCTCCTCCAGAGAAGTCATAGCACGATTTTGTTGGAAGTCGTCTGGCTTAAAGGCATGCCCATGAGAGGTGCTCGGAGTCTCTTTAGAGAACCCGAGGTGTGTTTAAAGAATGTTATCTGCATACAGAGGCTGGATCTGCCTCTACAGCCCAGCCTCTGTTGCTATCCCAAACCCCACTAAGGTCCCCCTGCACTCTGCAATCCCTCATAAATCACAGCCATGCTGTGAGGCTGTGTTTACATCTGTAGTGTCAGTCTCAGCTGCTCCCCCGCCTCCTGCATAGCTCCGGTCCCTGCCCCCATCCCTTCCCTCCATTCAGCAGGGAGGGAAGGGATGCAGGCGGGGACTGGAGTTCTGCAGGAGGCGGGGAGAGCAGCAGACTGACACTATAGAGATAAACACAGCCAGCTCTGACAAGCTGTTTGTCAGCAGCGTGGCTGTGATTTATGAGGGATTGCAGAGTGCAGGGGGACCTTAGGGGGGCTTGGGATAGCAACAGAGGCTGGGCTGTATAGGCAGATCCAGCCTCTGTATGCAGATAATATTCTTCAAACCCACCTCGGGTTCTCTTTAAGAGGGTCAAATATTAGTTGACTTATGCACAAGGTTGACTTATATATGAGTATATACGGTAATCTGTAAAAATTCTAATTTTGTGAGGATCTCCACTTCTCAGGTTCAAAACTACTGTAGCTGTGCACTTCTTCATAAAGACTCGAGGCCGTGGAAGACTTGAGCTTGCTCTCGCATTTTCTAAAACCCTTCCTTATCTGAAGTCAGTCTGCATTCTCACATATAGGACACATGTTCTGTTGTAATGTAGACATGCTGAGAAATGCACTGAATGAATTAAGCTTCTGTCTTTTTCCCATATGGACATCTTGGTTGCAAAACCCACAGTTTGAGTATGCCCCTTTATTAAAAAAAGAACACGAGTCATCAGTAGCGTGTACGGCCTATACTACCTGTATCCATGCACTATTATTATTCCTTTCTTGTGTACATAGGCAAATCAGCCATGATTGAATTACAGGCTACACTGTGTTGGGGGTTTTGAACACTGCGTATTTGCTGAATTTGAAAAACTTTAATTGCAAGACAACTGTGCAGTGCATCTTCAGTGCATCCGCTTATCGGTTTTGGGCTGTTTGTGGGCTGCTTAGGCTGTAAGCTGTCATTGGCTTGGGCCTTCTCCTCCCCTGTTGCTTCTTGAGATCGCTTTTTCTGCTGCTTGTCCCATCTGTATATACGCAGTAAAAGGTGTAGTATTCCGTGGTTTTACCTGCACTACTTTTTTTACGTCCATGTAACTTGCTTTTCAAATTTGTAGTTTTACAGTGCCATGGAAGATGTTGGCTCTTATATTAATCAATAGTGATCATCAAAATTTAACTTAGCGTGACAGACTGTAACCTGATTATGTGAATGTTATAGACACTTAAGTCTGCATAATTGTTTTTTTTTTATATTGTAAATGTGTTCCAGAACATAGACTTTGGGGTTAAAGCTTGTGAGAGAATTGTTCGAAAGGTAAAACAAATTTATCAGATTGTTACATCCTAGTTTTCCTTTGGAAGCTTTTTTTCCTTTCTGCAGCTGATTAAGAAATTAATTTATTGCACAAACTTTTTTTACATGTTCCAGAAAAGAGATTGCTAATATCTCCCGATAAAGCTCTGTAGATATACCCTCATTGCAAAGCAGGTCATACTCCCATCAATTTTCTAGTTTGATCCCCGGACCATGCTATAATTTTGATTGAATCTGCCAAGAATCTACTACACCAACATTTCCTACCCATTGAAATCCAATCACTTTTGGTCTGTATTGTATCGATTGCACAGGAAGACAAACCTGGGTAGAGCTGTGGTAGGTCGACAGACCAGTGTTGCACTGCATTGATTTGTGCAACATTATGGCTCATTTTTAATAGATTTTCAGCTGAAAACTGAGCATCTATGTTCAGTGTGTGGAAGGAATTGATACCTCACACCCGGTGGAAATGGATATGTATGGGTACCTTAACCCCCTCGGTGGTATGATTTCCCGATTTTTTTTTTTTTTTTTTTTTTTTTTTTTTTTTTGGGTCTGTTCTTAACATTTCAGACCCTAAAACCAGGAAAAAATCATGCCAGCAGCAGCCCCAACCCCTCCCTGGGCTCCAGCGCTGCAAATTCTAGGTAGCCAGATGTATTAGCCAGGTATATAGGTAGCCAGATGTTTTTCCAGGTATATAGGTAGCCAGATGTTTTGCTAGGTATATAGTGAGCCAGGTGTAGCCAGATGTAAAGGGGAGCCAGATGTTTGCCAGGTACATAGGAGACAGATGTTTGCCAGGTCCAGGGAGTCAGATGTATGGGAGGAGCCAGGTTTATGGGTGTCTCTGCCCCCCCCGACCCCCATACTTCCGTTCTTTGCAGGCTGGTGCTGGCCAGTCGGGGACCCCCCCTTCTGTGTGGTGGGGTGTCCCCTTCTATGGGGGCTGTGGGTGGCCTCTCCCTCCTCTTCGCCCCCCTCCCCCCCGGTCAGAAGGCCTGATCTACTCACCCCAGGCTGTCTCCTGCGGCGGAAGTGGCGCACTTCCTCCTCCATCGCGAAGTCTTGTGTTCTCTGTAATTGCTCTTATGAGGCTTGGTCACGTCACCGAGCCTCCTAAGTGTAAGGACAGAGACCGGGGCTTCGCCAATGGAGGAGGAGGCTGTCCATCGCAGCCTGGGGTGAGTAGATGAGGGCTTCTGACCGGGGGGGGGGGGGGGGTAGGCACGGGGGATCGGGAGGGAGGCCACCCACAGCCCGCATAGTAGGGGACACCCCACCGCACAGAAGGAAGAGTCCCCGACCGGCCACCATCAGCCCACAAAGGGGAACCCCCCCGCACAGAAGGGGAATCCCTGCAGGCCACCACCAGCCCACATAGAAGGGACCCCCCCCCTGCACAGAAGGTGGATCCCTGCAGGCCACCACCAGCCCGCATAGAAGGGGACCCCCCCCCCCCCCCCGCACAGAAGGAACACCCAGCCCATAAAGAAAGGGGAATGTTTTTTTTTTTCCTGGACGAACTTAGCTCGTCCATACCGCCAGGGTGGCTACAGAGTACTTAAAGCCAACATGACGGGCCTTGGTGTGACCCCCCCCCCCCTAAATCTGTCCCCCGAAGCTTTGGACATGGCACGCCCCTGCTCACCAGCTGTTGCCTGATTTCGTGTGTGTGTGTGGGGGGGTGGGCAGGCCTCACAGGCGGAGCTTTCCAAAGATGTTTGGTATGTATTTAACCTTGCAACCCTCCCCATCTGTCCTCATTAAGACAGTTCATTTTGGCCTCAACTACTCTTTAAGGCAGGGGTCTCAAACTCGCAGCCCGCGGGCCATTTGCGGCCCTTGATACAATATTTTGTGGCCCTCGCCAGCAAAAGCTTGCTTATAGTTCGCTTCAGTGCTTCCAAGTAATCTGCCGCATCCCCGCCACTAAACAAGGGCTGCAAAGCCCCCAAATCGCCCGGGGGGCAATCCGCCGGCATTTCCTGGGAGGGGCAGAGCTTTCAGCTTCAGCTCTGCCCCTCCTAACTTCAATCGCCGCACAGATCGCTGCCTCTCCCCGCCCCTTTCTGTGAAGGAAGAGTGAGAGGGGCGGGCAGAGAATTCCTTGTGCGGCCCAGCCTCATCCTGACTTTGCCTCCTGCGGCCCCCAGGTGAATTGAGTTTGAGACCCCTGCTTTAAGGGCACATTTGGGCTTGCAAATAAAAGCCACTGTTCTGTATAATTGAATTTTTTTTTATTTTATTTTTTTTACACTAATGAAAAACATTTTTCTTCCAAAACAATCTTTCTGCAACCTCTGACTATCTGCTGACAATGATCTGTGCACTATGGGAGATCTCTGTAAATATGATCTTCTTAATGCGGCCTTTGATTCTCCCTGTGTCCTAATTCGAATCAAAAGGTCTTGTTTTTCAGATGGTTCTATGGTTACTTTATGTTTATCAGAATCACAGTCACAAGAGCTCTCCCATAAACCCTCATCTTTTGTTGTCCTACTAAAATATCAGCTGATGTTTGTGTACAGGAGTTTACCTTTCTACTAAATGTGGCCATTATCTGTGCAGTAAAGAAGTCCATTCACATTGGTGGGTCAGTCCAAAAGAGTAGAGAACAGGCCGGCACTAGATGTCAGCTAGCAGTATGATCCCGAGCCACTGGTACTATTAGGCCTGCACACGTGAGGATCCATAGTTTACAGCAGACACAGTGACCCTGAATCAAAAAAAACTTTTTATTGTGGTCATCCGGGTACAGACAATAGTATGTGCAGTGGGGGTGGGAAGAGCTTGACTGCCGTTTTGCGGTTTCCTGCTTGATTCAGAGGCCACAAAACATACCTTCTGTTCCGTAGCCCCTGCAGAAGCGGGCAACCGCTGTTGGGCTCACTGCACATACTGACCACAATAAAGGTACCGTTTTTTTGACTCATTGCCACTTTTTCTGCTGTATACTTCATTGGTGGGCCAGTTGTCTTCTGACAGGGCTCTTCACTGCGGTGTGGTACTGCGCTACTCCTCAGAAGGTATTTTATTCAATTGTGAGGGAATTTGCCCATTCTCTACTTTGAGAGTCCAGCTATAGTAATCAGTGGTATCTGCAGTTTAACTGATTGAAGAGAAGTGTATGTCAAGGAACCTGTGTATATGGGAACTATTGAGATTTGCCGATCATGCTTTGAAGGGTTGTTCTTTGTGGCATGCTAATTTTTGAATGTGCAGTGGCAAAATCCAGGTGGGGCTTCACCAGGAGTGAGGAAACTAAACGTGTAGCTCGGGCACCATCAGATTAGCGTTAGTGTCACTATTATTTTCGAGGGGCCAGTTCTCTTGGAACGCAGCTGAATAGTATACAGTTAGCGTATATACTCATGTATAAGCTTAGGTGCCCCCCGTGTTTAGTGGGTCAGTCCTGTACTTCAAATATAGGGTATTTCTGGTGCTGAAATATACTTGCTGCATCCTGCCACCGTGTTCCGTTCACCCTTGCTCCTGTCCTGCAGCTGCACGTGCAATGCCCTGCCACTGTACCACTTCGGTCTTCCATACTTCCTGACCGGCTGCTTCCTAATTACTGGTTCCATGCGTTACCGCAGTGACACGTGCCGGGGTCACACGTGACGTATGGCACACATGTGTAATTAGGAAGTAGCTGGCCAGAACGTACAGAGGACTAAAGCGTTATAGCTGTAGGTGGCCGCAGTGTATGAGAAGCTGCAGGAGGAGAAGAGAATCGCACATGGAGCTGCAGGACTGGAGCGGAGAGAGGAGCATGGCAGCAGGATGTGGTAAGTAAATTCTGGCAGCAGGAATAATGTATACTGAATATGACACACACTCCTTGCATGCAATGCGTCCACAAAGTCGCCCTAATGCTCCAGGGTGGCCTACTGAACATGCCATTAGTGGCTGCAGCTCTCAAGCACTTTGAGTCAAACAGGAGAAACGTATTATACAAGTGTTAACTTTTTTTTTTTTTATTTAAACTATAGAACACATTCTCTTTGTGTTGATTTTTCTTCTTATAAGCCATATAAAAATGTGACGACCTGTTTTTGGCGTGCTGTCACTTGCTGAATTCTCACACAATCCTTATTGGGACAGCTTTTCATAAATTCACTCTAATCTGTTTGAAGAAGCAACCTCTGTTGTTGCTCTGTGGTCAGCTAGGGTCTCTTGTTGTCTCGTTTCAGTATCAGCTGCAGATGGGAAGAAGTAATGGAGATGTGTAGAGAAACATCAGGATCTATGGGAGTTGTTTAGTAGGGGTGTTGCCCACAGTATCCAGTCACAGTATCCAGTCAGATGCTTTGCCTGTGGAAGGGCATGCATGCATGCCTCACATGGGTTAATTTTGTATACAGGAGCTTGGTGATTAGAACCTGGCTGGCTCACTAATTGTTATAGTAACAAACTACCAAAGGAATGGAAGTAAACAGATACCAGCCACACAGCTATGCAGAGCAATTTCAATGGAGTCTAACGCAACAAAATATTAACATTTTCTACTTTTTATTTTTACTTAAATTCAGAACCAGATTTCTGGACAGGCTATGTTTTATTTTTAGTATTTTATTTATGTAGGTCCTGCTTTACTAAGATTTTCCAGGTGTGGAGAACATTAGTAATTCAGCAAACCTTTAAAGAATGCATTAACAATTGACTGCTTTGGACTATTTTGCAAGCATTGCCTGGATCTTGGTAGGAAGTGAACTGTTATTGCAGTCTTGTATGAAATGGCAAACTTTTTGTACTGCATCCATGACTGCCGGGGTGTGTCCCAAACAATTCATTTTGCAGTTCACCCAGACAAGAGTTGTAAACTTTTACCAGGTACTAGCAAAGTCCGTTACACCGATGAATGAGTGCATTGCTCCCCTCCTTACCCTGTCTGTTACAAGTTGCTTCAATGTGTGTCGTCACTCCTTCCCTCTCCATGGCAACAGTACACATTTGCTCTGTTGCTGCACGATGTGTCTGAATAGAACTCATGCCCAAAACTTAGGTGTCTGGTTTTGATCACTACTGGTGACCATGAAAGCAGTTTGGAATACATACATATATAAAACATATATAAATATAAGGGCCCGTTTCCAATAGGTATAAATACGCAGCTTTTCCTCGCATCCAAGGCAGATGGAGAAATGCTGCCTAGTCTGTTGAATATTATGCTGCCCTAATCGCATGCCGGTTGTTCTAGGCAAAAAACTAAATCGAAACGTTTTCCCCCTTTCTCCTGGAGTTATATTGAGCTGGGTGGGAGCTCTCCTCTTTGGAAGTGGGTCTTTGGCTTGTGAGAAAACATGGGTTATACTTTGTGATATTTGCTTGCTAAAGAGAGGCAGGAAGGCAGAGAGGCTGCAGTCACTTCCCCAGTGACATTATCTGTATTGAACGCCAATGATGCTAGAACCCTCTCACTATTATTATCAAGCTGTCTGTTTTGTCACGACGAGTATTCATTGACGCATTTAAATATTTATATTACTCATGCCACTCAGCCATCCGTGTACTTTACGCTGCACAGCATCTTGGAAGATGACAGTAAAAAAATAAATCCAGTTATAAAGCAGCTGATAAGTTTCTTGCTCTTCTGTCCTCGTTATTGTCAGGAAGCCCTGCTTTCCGGCACCTGACACCACCAATTGAATATAGAGAAAATAACTAGTTAGGAAATAAAATTGTCCAAACAAGGTATTTTCTGCGCTGCTGGGCAAGCTAATATTGGCCTAGCAATGCAGAGGCAAACACTAAGGGTCCTTTCATCCTATGCACAATGCAATAAGTCAGCAACACAACAGTGCTGAAATCTCCCATTGCGCGTTAGAAGGGCAATGCGACCATACAGTGCCACAGTAAAAGTTCATTAGGTCTAGTAAGAGCAAAGCATGCTGTGCTTTACCCTAATGGAAACGCAACAGATACACTGAAAGGGACCCTTAATGCTTTTGAGTTTGGTAATTGCTTAGGGCTTAAGGGACCTAATGCACTGATAGCTGTAGACATGCAGCGCACAACAGTTTTTTACCATTTCAATGCCTGGCGGTGTGGCACAAGTTGCCAAATGTGACCTGCATTACTTGGGTAAAGCTGGTTGTGTTAAAGGGGAACTTCAGCCTAAACATACTGTCCTCAAGTTACATTAGTTATGTTAAGTAAAATAGATAGGTAATATAATCTCTTACCCACCCTGTTTTAAAAGAACAGTCAAATGTTTGTGGTTCATGGGGGCTGCCATCTTTGTCATGGGGGCAGCCATCCTTTTGGTTGAAAGGAGGTGACAAGGAACAGGAGACACAGTTCCAACTGTCCTGTGTCCTGATGACCCCTCCCAGCTGCACACGCTAGGCTTCAAATGTCAAATTCAAAATGTAAAAAAAAAAAAAATTGCACCAAAACAGCAGAACGAGAGCAACAACATCAGAAATCCCATCATGCTTTGCACAGCATAAGGGGAAAACTGCCCGGGCAGTTTTCTTCTGTGCAGCTAAAAATGATTTTTGTATAAGAGAAACAAAGTTCTGATGCTGTGAAACTGTTAAAGAAACACCAGGCCTTTTCAATGCTGCTGAGTCGATTTTTAGTCCGGAGGTTCACTTTAATTGGGCAACTCTCGCTACGCTGCCAGATGTAACAGTAAAATTGCTGGCTGTGCACAGCAGTCTTGCCACAGTTTAGTGTATCAGGCTCTAGGAGAAAAAAAATTGTTAAAGCAGGTAAGAGGACATGAAGATGATTGTGAGTTAAGGCTGATATGGAGATTTAAAGTGAACCCCTGGACTAAAAATCGACTCCGCATCACTGAAAAGGCTCTGTGTTTCTTTAACAGTTTCACAGCATCCGAACTTTGTTTCTCTTATACAAGTCTCATTTTTAGCTGCACAGAAGAAAACTGCCCAGGCTTTTTTCCTCTGATGCTGTGCAAAGCATGATGGGATTTCTGATTTTGTTGTTCTGGTTCTGCTGTTTTGATGCAATTTATTTATTTATTTTTTTACATTTTGAATTTGACATTTAAAGCCTAGCGTGTGCAGCTGGGAGGGGTAATCAGGACACAGGATAGTTGGAACTGTGTCTCCTGCTCCTTGTCACCTCCTTTCAACCAAAAAGATGGCTGCCCCCATGACAAAGATGGCAGCCCCCATGAATCACAAACATTTGCCTGTTCTTTTAAAACAGGATGGGTAAGCGATTATATTGCCTATCTATTCTAATTAACATAACTAATGTAACTTGATGACAGTATGTTTGCTTAGGCTGAAGACAGAGAGTGCATCTTACCAATTGCACAAGGTACTGACCCTTGTGGCTAGGGTTTTAATTCAGTGCACACCCTCCTTCCCCTGTATGTGTTTGTCAGCATGCACACAGCTTATGCTGGTGTATGTGCATGGTGCGCATGGATACATTACGTTAGCTCCCTTGTGCGATTGGTAAGATGCACTATCTGTCCCAGGAGAGGACGTCAGGATGTGTGCTCCTAATCCCTAGATGGGTTTGATGCAATGAATGTGTTTGCATGTCTGCACTATGCATGTTACAGGGCCAGAGTTAGGACACCTATGTTTACCTGAGTACTTCTGCGCAGTATAGGTGACTAAGCATAAGAATGCATTCTTCTGTGAACTAAAACCCCGGCTTTTAACTTAGCTGTAGGGATAACAGTTGTGCCTGGATCAGTGAATCTGTGAATGCATTTGTTTGAACATTTGCATGCGAGAGTGCGAAGGGTTAATAGATTTTTGCTGTTTTCTGGCCACACCCCCTTCAGCACCTCCCTTTCCTTAACTTATTTAATGTCCTAACTAGAGGCAATGTGCCTGGATATATGTATTTTTTTCTACATTAGATTTTGGCTTCTTCCAAATTGACATGTTGTGTTATGTTGCTACGGACGCAATTTTGCACACTACAAAGTGGTGCGATTCAAAGTCTATGGGCAGATCACAGCACCTCAGTTGCACTGTAATGCATCTGTGTTCTCCCCAGAAATGTTTTCCAGCTGGGTGGCATGAAAAAGTAGCTGGGCCCGGAGCATCTGTGCACAACTCTGCTTACAGGATAGGAGGCGGTGAGCTGTTAACAGCCGGATGCTAACCAAAACTAGCCGGGTGGAACACCTGGCTAAAAGAGCCTGGAGAGAACACTGCATGTGATTCTGTTGTTACAACACAGAACCTACAGTGCATTGCTGGAACTGCATGTGCTGACATAAACAATGTATGGCTTACAAACTGTTATTATAATTTGTGTTTCAATAAAGCCTTGTTTATGTTAAAAAAAAAAAAATGAACTTAAATTCATATTTTTGCTTTCAATGCTCACATTTTCTCTGCGTGGATTACATACACACCAGCACTAATGGTTTTGGAGGTTTTTTTTCCTTGCCTGTGTTGCGCTATGTGCACATTGTAACACAATTCAATGCCCAAATGCAAACCTAGCCTTTGAGCTACAGCTTTGCTCATAAGTTTACATACCATGGCAGAATTTGATTTCTTAGCATTTTTCATAGAATATGAATAACACAAAAACTTTACTTTCACTCATGTTTCGTGATTGGCTGAAGACATTTATTGTCAAACTGTTCACTCATTTTTTAAAATTCTAATCGCTACACAAACTGGCCAAAATGACCCTGATCACAAGTGTACACACCCCAGTGCTTAATACCCTGTGTTGCCCTCTTAAATATCAATGACAGCTTGTGGTAGTTTTGGATAATGCTCTTTATTTTCTTAGAGGTTAATGCTGCCCATTCTTCCTAGCAAAAAGCCTCCCATTCCCATAAATTCTTGGGCCGTCTTGTATGAACTGCACCTTTGAGGTCTCTTGAGTGTGTCATTAATATTAAGGTCAGAAGACTGAGATGGGCACTCCAGAACCTTTATTTTGCTGTAACAAATGACAGGTCCACTTGGCCTTGTGTTTTCCATCATTGCCATATTGGAATGTCCAAGCACGTCCCATGCTCAACTTCTTGGCTGACAAGTGCAATTTTTTAAATATTCTATGAAAAATGGTTAAATTCTGCCAGGTTATGTAAACTTATGAACACAACTGTATTTTGATGAACAGAGAGAGGTCATTGACTCTTCTAAGTGTGTAGGTAAAGCCATAATATATTGACGTAGTATGAATTGCAGAAGATACTGGTGTGATGTTACTATCCTCATCTTTCTTTAGATATAGCAGAGCATCTAATGGAGAGAATGCTGGTTGGTATTTTTGAAGCATTGCAACAGTTCCATGTTGGAATCTTAGTGATGTGCATGGAATGTAGTGTCTGTCCAGCAAACAGGAATGCATACTGCTGCTGCTGTTCTTTTCATGTGGGTGCAAGAATTTGTGAGCCAGCATTGAAAAATGCCACTCTTGGTATTTGTTACCAAAATATTTGCTAAGTCATTTATGAACTGTCAGACCACAACTGGACAATTGCCTCAATTCACTAAGCTTTATCAAACACTTTATTGAACGTTTGAAAATATACCTCTTGTTAAGCAATTCAGCTGCCTGGCTGCTATCCTCAAGTTCCATTTGGCTATAATTTTACATGCAGCCGAATGGAAGTGTTTGGTAATGTGGCACGTCACGTTTGACACACGTCATTACCCAGCAGTGAAAAAACGTCTTATGTCGTGTCTGAGCATAGCAACTGCTATAATCTATATGCAACTCCAATGGGGAGGAGGAGGAGACCACCAGACCACCACCTGTGCTGAGTACTAGCAAGCCCACGGCTGGTGGACAGGAGCAGCTGTCCACAGATTTGCTCCCACAGATTGGCTGCTTGTTAAAGATGGGTGGGACCTGTTCTTTGTAGAAGATACAATTGACTCGGTCTCCACCTGGATTTATGCAAATATAGCTTGAATTATCTGTAACACAGCCACTAAACGGTACAACGTTTTGGCATCCGAACCATTTGATAAAGGCCTGCGTGCCGAAATGTTGTGCTGTTTAGTGACTGTGTTGCAAATAAACCAAGCTATAAGTGCATAAATCCAGGGGGAGACCCAGTCGTTTGTATATTCTGCATTGGATTTTACACCTTGTGCTGAGATCTGGGTGTTGGCTGGTTGACTCCTTGGTGGTGAAAAGGTTGGTGGTTTGATCGATTGGGACAATCTGTTTGCTGTTGACCTGTTCTTTACCGCATGGGCAGTGCAAGTTTTCACTCATGTTTATTTTGACAGCAAAAGTTGTTCATCAATTTGCTGCAGATGTGATAGGATTAGACACTTACCAGTTTCCTTGGTAAGAACATTTTTATCCATTGTGTTTTGTTTTCACTTTCTACTGTTTTCTCCTTCAAAATTTGTATTGACTTGCTCTTATCTGGGTTTAGATACAGTTCACTACCCCTTTTATCAAGCCCCAGCTGAATAGTTTGTAGTGTTTTTATGCAAATTTTCACACGGAAAAAAAATGAAAATGTTCCTACGCGGCTATTATATTAATTAGACAATTCCTCCCCCATTGTTTCCCATGTAACCCACATGCCTGTTTCTGTACTTTACATTCTTATAATTTTCCCCCCATGCATTGTGAATGAAAATTTGGATTACCTATGAACAAGCCCAATGCTTAACCTCCTGGGCGATAATCCCGAGCTGAGCTCGGGGTATGTCGCGCAGGAGGAGTTCTCAGACCCTGGAGGGCCGATTTGCATAATTTTTTTTTTGTTACACGCAGCTAGCACTTTGCTAGCTGTGTGTAACTTCCGCTCGCCGCTGATCCGCTGCTACCTGCTGTGCCGCGTAGCTCCCCCCCCCCTCCCCGACCCCTTGCGCAGCCTGGCCAATCAGTGCCAGGCAGCGCTGAGGGGTGGATCGGGACTCCCTCTGACGTCACGACGTCGGTGACGTCATCCCGCCATGGCGACCGGGGAAGCCCAGCAGGAAATCCCGTTCTGAACGGGATTTCCTGCTTACTCTGATCGCCGAAGGCGATCTGAGTGGGTGGGGGGATGCCACTGCGCAGCGGCTATCATGTAGCGAGCCCAGGGCTCGCTACATGATTTAAAAAATAAAAAAGTGCTGCGCTCCCTCCTGGGCAATGTAATTATATCGCCCAGAGGGTTAAAGGACAGTTTCAAGCTTAAAAAAAAAAGATCTACTTACCTGTGGCTTCCTCCAGCCCCCTGGCACCCTATCTGTCCCTCCTCCACTCCAAGCCGGTCCCATCCGTTGCAGATGCCGACAGTTTGGCAACTTCTGCGCCCGCGCAAGCTCGCAGCCGCGGCATTCGCTCACGTAGCCTGGAGCATTCTGAATGGGTGCAGAAGTACTGTGCCTGCGCAGAATGCTCTAGGCCACGTGAGCGCGAGCGGTGTGGACGCTCACTTGCGCAGGTGCAATAGCTGCCAACCTGGCGAAGTCGGCATCTGCAATGGAGGGGACTAGCTGGAAGCAGAGCTGAGGCATGGGTTAGATCGGCTGCCAGGGGCTGGAGGAAGCCGCAGGTAAGTAGATCTTCTGGGTTTTTTTTCCCCATCCCAGATGCATCTTTTAACCCACATGGGCAATGCTTTTTCGTCAACACTTTCCAGCACTTTTAAACCCAGACTTGAGCTTGGAAATTGAGCTCTCCCACGCCTGATGCAAATCCTGTATGCAGGGCCTTGAACTGTACATTGAGACATTCCTCACTATACTGGTTATGTAGTTAGTTTACATAGTTTTACATACACAAATATCTCCGCTTTAATAACTGTTAGCAAGCTGCTCTCATTCTGAGCTGTCATAGAAGAAGAATTCCAAACATTTATAGAAATGATGGGGATTTATCCTTTGCCAAGCTGTCTGTTGTAACTTGTATTTTGTGGAGGCCAGTTCTTGTTTTTATTTGAGCATGAACAAGAAATAACCTAACTTTTCTGCAAGGGAATTATCTGTGTCATATCGTGTGAATTGGATGAGATAAATTTGCAGTCATTGCTGTTTCTGTCCTGTTACTCTTAAATAAAACTGGAAGGGAGAGACATGGAAGCTGCCACATTTTAAATCCATTTAGGGCTTATTTTCACTGGAAGCTGCGGCCGTTTCCAATTTGGCCACGGCTATCTTTCTGCTGCGTAGCTGCATTCCAAATCGCTAAGCTGCGGCAGGCAAGGCTATAGTTATTCGTCTGTGCGCTGCAGAATTTTGCACCAAAGTGCGTTCTGGCCAGCAAGCCATTTAAAAGATAGGCAGTGTTTCCCCATGCAACTTGTAAGTGGGGGAACTTCTCAAGTACCTAGAGTGGGATTAACCAATGTGACCTAGGCACTTGCCTAGGGCTTGACAACACCATGACTTGTGGGGACTCTACACCTGTGTATCTGAATTCCTTCACCCTTATGCCATGAAGAGCTGAAAATCTGTTCAGTACAGTAATATAAACAGAGCCCCAGTAAATACTTTCCTGGGGCTGCACATTGGTTGGACCAATGAGAATCGTCCCACTGGTCAGGTCAAAGGAGCAATGAGTAGCCCCATTGTCAAATTTATTCAGAGTTGCTGGGGCTTCTTTCTCCCGTGTACATTTGAAATGGGCACAGCCAAATGTCAGTACATAGTGAAGCCTGACCAACTTTAATGCTATTCCCCCACCGAGTTTGTTGCAACTTTGGGGGAGGATGGATATGTAATTCTGGCACTGTCAATTGCTGGCGGCCTTTTTCTAATTTCAGCTCCAGCTATCGCTCGGTCCCAAATTAGTCACTGATCGTTGCTGTTCTTATTAAGTTCTATGGCGGCACCCAAAGTGCTGTGCTGAAATTAGCTGATTCGCTTTCTCCCTGCTATAGCTATATAGCAGAGAGCCTCAACCAGCTTAATTGCATTTGGCACCTGAGATTCTCATTGGTATATGAACTGGCCAATGGAATTCCTTAGCAAAAATGAATCATTTTGGTTAGTGCATAGACCATTAAGAAATTCCCTGAGTCAAATTTCAAATATTCTTCGGCTGGAGCTCTTTGCTGTGCGGCTATGTGATCTGTCTGATGTGTATAATGCACTGCATACAATGTTTTAAGCTTTGCGTAAAGTGGACCTGAACTCTTGCACAGGACAGAAGGAAAACCTAACCGAATTGCACCCTGTATGAATTTAAAGACCTTAGCCTGTGTAATTCCCCCTCTCTTGTGTCTAATCGTTGTAATTTGATCTCCCCCTGTGTCACATGGCTGTAAACAATATGTCTGCTTCCATGAATCAGGAAGTAGAAACTGTGCAAATTTATTTTTGGATTTGTATCAGCTGTAACGAAAATGTTTGTTTATTTATTTATTTTTTTAAACGTTATTATGCTGTTGTGTATCTTTTTGAGCAGAGAGCAGTTTTGAGTTTAGGTCTACCTGAAGCACATTAGAGTGGTCAGTTGCATAATGCAGGCATTGGAAATGTGAACTGCAATGAAGACTGGACATTTTAGTGCAAAGCCTGCATGCAGCGAGTTAGAATAATGCAATCAGTTACAACGCAGAGTACTGTGAACAGGTCCAAAGACTCGTGCGGGTAGTGAGTTGGCAAACAGAACTATTCTACAACGAAAGTGAGCACTAAAACTAGCCCTAAGTAATAGTTACAATCTGTTTTTCCGTTTTTTTTTTTTTTTTTTTTTATGTAAGCACCACAAATAGAAATGTGTGAAGGTTTTTAGCTTTATTCAAGACCAGAATTAGAAATGCTTTTAGTCCTCTCGCTAGCAAAATAATAATAATAATCATCTGAACATTTGTATAGCGCTTTTCTCCTTTCGGACTCAAAGCGCTCAAGAGCTGCAGCCACTGGGACGCGCTCAAGAGGCCACCCTGCAGTGTTAGGGAGTCTTGCCTTGAACTCCTTACTGAATAGGCACTTGACCTAGCCAGGATTCGAACCCTGGTAATGCTTTTCTGGCTTGATCATGTTTTTTTTTTCTTCACTGTATTGTGTTTTTAAAAATACAGAATTTTGGGGAAAATCCAGCACTGATATGCAGAGAAAGTCATATGCATTTTAATGTGAATTCATACTGTAATTTGCAAGAGCCCCTTACGCCCAACAAGATTTTGTTTTCCTGATTCAATTACACATTTTGTTGTTAGGTGCACTTTAACAAAGCATGCTTTATATGCAGTAGGGTATTGTACCGTGTTAGCCATAAGTAAAAGCAAGAAGTTTTAAATTAGGATGATACCATTTATTGGCTTTAAAACTTCTTGCTTGATATGCATGATAGTGAAATCTAGAAAAATGTGGTTCTACCTGTTGGAGATGAAAAGCCACTAATCCAGCGAGTTTTAGGCACCATTAGTATCTCAGCACTTCGACTACAGTCTAAATAAACAGTGGAATCCTTTAATACTAAGTTAACGATGAGGTATGTGCTATATTGTGCGAGGTGGTGAAAACTTTTCCAGGAACATTTTATGAGCACTAATGGTGAAGGCAATTCTTCAAATTTTGTGCAGTACAATATTTTTCTCTCTCCCTGGACCATGTGTTCCTGGTTGTCATCCATCTACCGGAACTACCTTTTGTATAAGAAGCTACCTGCTCTAGGGGTGGTTATGCTCTGTTTTAGTCTCCCTGGTACAGATGCATTCTGTGAAGCGAATAGATCCCGGTGCAAGTTTGTAGTAAGTCATTGCAGTAAATCTATCAGTATTGGTCAGAATGCAACATTCAATTCAGAAGTCTACCTCTAAATGGTCTCCATTCTCTGTGGTGGGTTTAGTCTGTGTTTGAGAAAT
Source organism: Hyperolius riggenbachi (assembly GCF_040937935.1). NCBI lineage: Eukaryota > Metazoa > Chordata > Amphibia > Anura > Hyperoliidae > Hyperolius > Hyperolius riggenbachi. The sequence goes on from NC_090648.1 coordinate 437,359,475, forward strand.
GTTGTTATATGAAATGTCATAAAAAAAAAATAGCAGGAGTGAGACTTGCGTGCTTCACTGTTTATGGGAAATGTTGAGTAGGAAGGTGGACCTTGCAAGATTCAAATTATGGCTTGGGGGTTCTACCTGTAACAGGATGTTCACTTTACTCTTTTGTGGAAGTGCAACATTGGAATAAAATGTTGAAGAAACCTTGTTTCCCTCCTTTCTTGGGTCTTTTATTGTCCATTCTAAATGAAGGTTTAGTGTTATAAATAGAAATCCATCACCGGTTTCAAAGGTAGAATGTAACCTTTTCATGCTAACTCAATGCTGCCGCTATCTCTCCTGAAGCTAAAATATTTTTGGGAGACTGCCCTCGCCCTGAAGCAGATGTCATTGTAGTTGATGTGATAATGATCTGTTGCGTGAACCTGACCTCCTCACTGACGTGTTGGACAGAAACTTGAGAGGGTTGGACTGCTGAAAAGTTGGCCTGAGCTGCTATTTCACTTCAGCTGTGTGTGTTTTTTTTCTGTGCCTAATTCTCCTGTAAAAAAAGAGGTTGTGATAAGAAAACGGAATATGAGAAATATTATTTCTTCCTTTCGTCTATAGCAAAGTCCTCTTTCTGAGATGTATTTGCTGCTGGGAATAACTGACACAGAGAAATTATGGCCTGTGGATGAGTCCAATATAATGAAAACTATTAAGCTGTACAGAGGTTTGTGGTATTTTAGCCTGAAATTTGGGTCACTACTGAACATGAAAAGGCCACAGGACATCATATAAGACTTTGCAGCGTATAACATATCAATTAGAACTTAGTTTTCTTGTCCCTAAAAAGGCATCATCTATTCTTAGTGAAGAATGTAGATTCTGATAGCAGTCAAGTTGATTAATCGAAATGGCCTGTAGAACCAAAGCTGTGGCTTGGCTCCTGTCCTTTTAGGCTGGTTTCACAGTGGGACGTTAAAGTCCCACGTTACAGCAGCCAGTAACTCAGCCTAACTCACAGCACTGTAAAGTCAATTGTGCTGTTCACAGTGCACATGTTGCGTTACATTGTAACGCAGCAGGTTTAAACAAAGTGCTGAATGCTGTACGTTATACTGGGCTAAGCCACATTAGACTGTTTGCACATGCTCAGTAATGTTGGAAGAGGTGGTCTGCCCTCCTCCTCTGCAGCCAGCCACATTGCTAATTAATATTCACTGCACTGTGGAGACTCCTGGTGGGACTGTAGTGTTGTCTGGATCATGAACGAATCGTTCATTTGATCCGGATCTTTTTTGTGAGCCGAATCCTAATCATCACAATTAAAGATTTGGTTCACAGTGGATGTCTGTCTGGAAGAAACAGGAACATTCAGAATGTACAGTGCAGGGAAAGTCCTGTCCTGCTAGTCATTTCACCCAGTCTGCTTCCCTAGTAAAATGATTCAAATGATTCAGTTCAAAGATCCAGATCTTTTCAATTACCCAATTCAAATGATCCGAATCCTTAAAAAGATCCGGACTTCCTACAACTAACCTGGAGCGGCTGCTTTGAGAGCTGCATTACGCAGCTCAGTCTGACGTCCAACTTCAACACCACCACGCGTTGCGTTAGGGGCACGTTATGCGACCATAATGTCCCCTAAAACGCAACGTCTTGGTGGGAAAGTAGCCCCCGTGAAGCAAAGACTCTGGGGTCCTTATGCAATTCACTTTTTCACCTGCGTTTCCTCCTAGGAGATCATTTTTCAACTTATTTTTAAAACAACTTTTTAGCACTTTGCAACTGAAAAAGTACCGAAAAGTAGATGAAAAAGTACTACTATCAAAATTATTTAGAGTATTTTCTCGCTTGCTGGGAGTTTAAAAAGCATTTTGTGGACAAGGTGTAAAATATCACCTTGGAGGAAACTCGAGCGAAAAAGTTAATTGCATATGGATCTGGGTCTTCTAGTATCATGGCCAGTGGCTCCTGCAGAGTTGTGCCGGCAGGTAGATATCACACTGACCATTTCTGATCTCACAGGGACAGTCACACATGCTGCATACAAACGTGGATGGCGTGCGTTCGTATGCGATGCGTTCCGAATGCACGGCCGTCCGGGTTTGCTAATGTGAACAGGGCCTTACCTCACACACATTGCACCCATGTGCAGTTAGGACTCATGTACCAGGTAGTCCCCAACTTACGAACGCCAGACTTATGAACGACCCGCCGATACGAACGCCATGAATTCTGTGTTTTCATGGGAACAAGTAAAACATTTTTTTTTTCCAAATTGGACTTTTTTGAGAAAATCTATTATAAAAAAAAAAAAAATGTAAATGGCTTTTAAACCGGTACAAACGGCAGAGGTGACACAGAGGGGGGGGGGGGGGGGGATACTGGAGGCACAGAGGAGGTACAGGGGACAGAGATGGCACAGTGTTCCAACTGGAGAACAGATTCAGGTTAAGAACGAACCTACAGTCCCTATCTCATTCGTTAACTGGGGACTACCTGTATAACACAGCAGTAGATTACACACATACAAAGTACGCCTAATGTAAAAAATTAAGCCCCACCTAGTATCTGCTGCATACAGTTACCCCGATTCAGAGGTACTTTAAAGTGAACCTCCAGACTAAAAATCTACTCAGCAGCACTGAAAAGGCTTGGAGTTTCTTTAACAGTTTCACAGCATCAGAACTTTTTTTTTCTTACGTAAGCCTCATTTTTAGCTGAAAAGCTAAGCTCTGCCCCTTCAAAGAAAACTGCCCTGGTATTTTCCCCTGGTGCTGTGCAAAGCATGATGGGATTTCCTATGCTGCTGTTCTTGTTGCCTAGCAACTGGGAGGGGTGATCAGGACAGTTGGAACTGTCTCATGCTCCCTGTCACCTCCTTTCAAACAAAAAGATGGCTACCCTCGTGAAATCAAATATTTTCCTGTTCTTTTAAAACAGGGTGGGTAAGAGATTATATTACCTATTTATTTTAATTATAACTAATGTAACTTAATGACAGTATGGTTGTTCAGGCTGAAGTTCCTCTTTAAGTACATACATACAGTTATGCTTTAGTTTCCCTTAGAAACTTTTTAATTTCCCTTAGAAACTTTTTTTTTTTCACCGGGAATGTTTACAGGTCAGGTCCTGTATTCATAAACTACCAGGCCCTCCTCCATCTTAACAAAGGTATCTGGGCTTTAAATACATTTAAGAGCGGCTGGCTTTCCACGATGTTGAATTACAAACACATGCCCCCCCCCCTCTTGATATCACGTGGCTCAGCCAGGAAAATTTTAAAATATAAACATAAGCCTTAATGGAATCGAGGTATGCTAGCATTTACGCACGTTGTTAACCTGCTCCAGTCTTTCTGGAGCTGTGTGTGCTGTTCTGTATGTTTTTTTGGTGGTTGTTCTTCCACTTGTACAGCTTCTACTGTAGCTGTAGGGGGTTGCAACGGTCATTGGTTGACTATGCTATATTGTCATTAGATCTAGAGATTTTTAAGTATGTATTAGACTCTGAGCTCTCTCTTTGGGTTTAGAGTGATTATAGTAGTGCTTTTAAAAATTAGGAAGGTTTATTAAAGCAAAACTGAACTGGAAATTAAAAGTCAAAATAGACACACACACACACACGTCATACTTACCTCCCATGTAGCCTACTCAATCTCTCTTCTTTCCCGCATCCTGCTTGTCCACTGTGATCAAGAAAATTCTCTATCCTCAATTTTGAAGATGGCCATTACCCCATGACAGCTTCCTGGTCAGCACACTGTTAAACTATCGCCCGCTTGAGCCATAGGGAAACATGGACATTACTTTGCTCATCAGTTGTCTTTTTAGTTATATCTGACAGCAACTGATATATTTCAGTTCTGACAAAATCTTGTCAAGAATGGAAGGAATCCATTGTAAGGAGAAAACGGTGAGCTTCTGAGAGGAACTGATGGCAAGGTAAGTATGTAATATTCATTTGCAGATACATCATGTGTTTATTTTAAATAATTTTACTCAGTTTAGGTTCACGTTAAGTATTTTTGTCCATTCCATTTCAAACTGTTATTGACAGCTGGTAAGAGCATCATCGTCTTATTATATATGTATTCTTTCTGCTCTCCCTCTACAGGTGTGATGATAAAATCTGGATTTAGACTATTTGAAAAACAATTAGTGCCTGCCCAGACAGAGAGCTGTGTGAATACAGCGTTCTAGGATTGCTGAGTAAGAGCTAAAACTGGTGGCTTTCTATTTTATAGAAAAAAAAGCTAATTAGCTGCAGAAGCAGGCCAATGATTAGAATGATTTAGACTTCATCTGGCAAATGGATATTTCATAACTGCTGTACACAGAACTGCCGCACCTGATCAGTCCACCATCAGCTTATCTTTATTGGCAGTCAGATATATTAATAATGCTGAAAAAAGCTGACCTTGAGTAAAATGTATAACAATAAGAGTAGGCAAGGAATTCTTATAAGCTTGCAATATACGGCTGTATTGGTACATGGGCCAGACATGATGATGTCTTGGGCCAAGAGTGTAGTTATTATTTAATATTTATATAACACTGGCATCTTCCACTGTGCTCTGCGCAGAGTATATGGTCTTTTCAGTAACTGTCCCTCAGAGGGGGCTCACAGTCTAATTCCTACCATAGTCATATGTCTATGTATGTATCGTAGTCTAGGGCCAATATAGCGGGAAGCCAATTAACTGTATGTTTTTGGGATGTGGGAGGAAACCCAGGCAGACACTGGGAGAACATACAAACTCCATGCATGATGGTGCCCTGGCTGGCATTTGAACTGGGGACCCAGTCCTGCAAGGCGAGAGCGCTAACCACTATGCCACCGTGTTGCCCACAGCCGGTGCAGTGATATGGGGAGGCAGAGATGTGGTTTGGGTTTTGCTGGGTTCTCAGAGTGAAGTCTAGTGTGTGGGCGTGGTCTGTGCTGCTGAGGTGGAGAGGCTGTGTACTTTAGACTCATCAGCTGTCGCGTACATATGTAATCGCTGCCAGGAGACTTGGGCGCAGGATACAGCCGATATATATGGCTTATCCTGCTGCTGCACAAGTCCCGGCGGCGTTAATTACTATTCCCCCTCTAGGTCCGCGTGGATAGTGGGGACTGATATTATTCTGCTTCCAGCTATTGCTGGAGGCCGAATTATAGTGTTTTAAAATGTAAATTCTGCTCTGTCCTCTGATGGCGGCAAAGTTACTCAGTGTATGCCAAATCTCTGCTCGTCAGCAGTCTACTGTTAAGCAAGCATTTGTTGCTTTAAAGAGAAACTCCGACCAAGAATTGAACTTTATCCCAATCAGTAGCTGATACCTCCTTTTACATGAGAAATCTATTCCTTTTCACAAACAGACCATCAGGGGGCGCTGTATGTCTGATATTGTCGTGAAACCCCTCCCTCAAAGAAATTATGAGTACGTACTCTTGGCAGTTTCCTGTCCGTGAACTCTGTAGCATTGTGGGAAATAGCGGTTTACAGCTGTTTTCAACTGCCAAAACAGCAAGCAGCAGCTACATCACTTGCCAGCAGTAAAAATGTCACCATGTGATAAATGTCAGAATACAAATCAGGGATTTAAAATATTTTACAAAACACTGACTAAATCATTTATACATAATTATTGTAAAAATTAAGCACGTTTTTATTACATTATTTTCACTGGAGTTCCTCTTTAACTGTTCTAGTATTTTGGGATTTTCCACGTTTATTTCAGAGAAACGATGCTGTAGAGTTTATCTATATATCCCTGAAATCCGGGGCTGTGGAGTCTGTACAAAAATCGTCCAACTCCGACTCCTCAGTTTATGAAACCACCGACTCAAAGTACCCAAAATGGCTGCGATTCAGACTTCTCGACTCCGACTCCACAACCCTGCTGAAATCAGTTTGCCAATTTCATGCAAGGTGTAAATCAACGTGGCTCAAATATAATTTGACGTGTTCACTTATTGCCATTAAGCCTGATTAATCGTGTTGATGTCCAGCAGATGCAATCGGATTCCTGGAAGATCAGCCCTGTCAATAAATTTGGGCACGCTCAGTCTCTCATCACCTATAAAAATGAGAATTGTCTTCAGGATGGGCCTACTAACACTCATGTCCATATACAATTAAGGACATGGCTATCTAAAGGATTTCTCATAACTGTGCACAACTCTTCTCACAACCTCAGGACAGGATCTGGCAACGTGGTCATCCCCAGAGATCACTTCAAAAACTTTTTGAACCAGAGCCTTCTGCCATGCTTTCCCTTACCATTTGAAACTCTTTACTACAATCAATCAGGGCAGGTCCATCACTTTAGGTGGTAAAATCTGGATTGGAAGGCCACCTGTTTAGTACGGCATTTATGGAATGTCGTTTTTTTCCTCTGTAGCCAACCCACCCTGCTGCCAATTACTGATTGGAGACATGCCATGTGCTTTGAGACCCATCGATGAAAGAAAGTGCTTTCTAGAAGTTGTTTTGTAAAACCATATGTACATTTTGGTGGTTTTGATCTGGGCAGGAGTGATCTAATATCTGTAGACTTGATTTTTGTTTTCCAGGTAGTACTTGTTGTTATTTCGATTGTAGGTTCCTTTCAGCATTTAGCCCCCTCTACTCCTATGATTTCCTGAGGTGCACTACTCCCCCTCCCCCCTTTTACTCTTTGCCTGTTGTACAAACACATTGGCTCTTTGCGAGTAGAGAGGAAGCCTAGCTATAAGATGTCCTGGAATCCCTATTTTAAAATGTAACAGATATGTTTTTTTTGGGGTGGTGGGTAATTCTTTGCGTTCCAGGGCCTGTTACAGGAATAATTCACAAATCTCTCAAACAGGAACCCATGCTAAAGCTTGCTAGAGTTTGTGACTCATAACCAGTTTGTCCTCGGAAGCAGTTGACAATGTTCAGCTGTAGCTGTCTGTACCTCAAAAATACAGGAAGGGTTAACTCTCTGCTTTTCTATATGATCTTAATTATTGCTATGCAGTTGTAGATTGTATGAGCGGATTACTGCATGTGTTTTATCCAGAGACAAAGGGTTGTTCTATCCTGCTCTTTGTGTAATCCTCAGCCTATGTAGTGCAAAATGTGCTAATGTGTTGCTCTGATGGATGAGATGAGCCTCAATGTTTTGGAAAGTTTATTCCACCTGCAGAATGTTCACTGTTTACTTGCCTATTTCTGTTCTGAATGCTTTGTCAGGATTTCAAGATTACCCGTCTTGTCCTTCTTGGCTCAGACAATAAGGCTACGTTTCCACTAGTGCGATTCTGTTACGGAAAACGCGTAAACGAATTAGCATACGGATGTGGATTTGTTCGCGTTTGTATGCAAATTTTAACGTGAAAGCGCATGCATTTTCGTATAGTTTTGTAAGTATGCGAATTTAACCATGCCAGTACTCGTGTGCTTTTACATTAATTTTACGCGAAAACTTACAGGAATTGGCATGGAGCATTTGCATAGCGAAAACTCATGCGATTTTCCTATTTATATTACGTGCGAATCACACACTATGCTTGCGGTGTGTGAATTCTGAGGGCTCTGCAGTGCAGATTTTTTTTTCTGCAGTCCACCGCACAGATATCCTGACAAGTGGAAACAGCCCCATTGACTATTATTGGGTATGCGAATCTGCATGCAGAAAACGCATGCAGATTCGCTCTAGTGGAAACGGACCCTAAGTCATCATTTTAGGTGTTTTTTTTTTTTTTTTTATCACCTTTAATTTTGAGTTTTTTCGTTTCACAGAGCTAGTGTGTGTGTAATTCTACTAGCAATCAGGGTGACTGAATATGAAGTGTAACCGTGCAGGCAGACTACCTGTTGCATAGGCCAAATGAGCAATTTTAAAATCTTATTGTGATAACAGGAAATGAGAAGCAAGAGAGGTGTTATGGATGTGTGTGTGTGCAGCTGCAGCAATCGCAGCTACACAAATGCTTTTTTTTGTTTTTATAATTATTTCACTGAACTTTTCAAATAAAAATTAAGTACACCATGCAACATAATTTCTTTCATGAGTTGCCTTGTTTACCTTTGGGTTTATTTGGGCTTTAAATCGGTCACTTAATTTGCATGCGCCACCAGATTGATTATCTCAAGAGACACCAAAGTTCATCTTAGGAAAAATATTTTGTTGTTGTTGGTGGAGTGGAAAGGAAAGGAAAATGTACCTCTGGGTTTGCGTAGTGTAGGAGGTTTTCCCTCCATTCTGTACCTGAAACCTCCATGGCTTATGGGTTTAAATGCACTAAATACATGTAACCATAGCCCACGGAAAGTAAATGGAAGACTTTCTAGTTTCAAAACTAAAAGTACTTTGCATTGCTTTATCATTTGTTGCCAGGGGTGCAGGATATCCATTTTAGCTACATGGGCAAAGTTATTAAAACCAGGGCTGTCGAGGAGTCGGAGCAATTTTGGGTACCTGGAGTCCGGTAGTTTCAATAAACTGAGTCGGATGATTTTTGTACCAAATCCACAGCCCTGGTAACTAAGGAGTTGGGGCATTTTGGGTAGCTGGAGTCGGAGTCCGTGGTTTCATGAACTAAGAAGTCGGATGATTTTTTTTGTACCGACTCCACAGTTCTGATTAAAACCAATCTAAGGATACTAGGAGCAAATCTGGACCATAATCTGGTGACCAGTCAGAATCCTTGATTTGGACATTTACTCCTGTCGCCCACCGGTTGTGGTTCAGGTTTTCTTGTCATGGTTTTAAAATATCTGCTGCTTCCTCCCATGATTTTCAGACAGCTTTAGTAAATCAGATCCATGAAGTATGACGCAAGTCAAATGGTAGCATGTTAGTTTTCTCATCACTATTTTTGAAACTGTGTTCTGCTTGAAATTCTGTATGGTTCCATGTTAGGTTTTATTATGTTGTTACTGTAGTAATTGTGACTGCTTTCCCATCTGAAACCCCTGATTTATTATTTGATCATTTTATGGTTCTTGTATGATCCTTGTCAGTGTATTTATGACTGGCTGTCTTCAATCTTTAACACTAATGAACAGTCACATAACCTTTAACAAATGCACATGAAATATGAAGAAGCATTATAATTTGTTGTTTTCTTTTCCCTATTGCTTTACCTGCAGAGGAAGTTTATCGTTAAAAATAATTTAATGCCATGGCATGCTTCAACTTATCATGCTGGTAATTGCTTTGACTGGCATCCTCACTTCCTGTTGCTAAAAGTCAGACATTATTTTGGTTCTTGTGGTGTCACCTTATATGTAGTAGGGCCGACTGGCTGCCTTTTCCTTTAAACCTAATTGTCTCTGCTGAGTCATTAGAAGCTGTGCCATTTTTAGAGTCTGTAATTTATAAGACCTGTTTGAAGATGTACACATTGAATGTAAGGGCCTGCAGTCTGTGATGCTCAGATCATGGTTTTGTACTCTGTATGGATTTGATGCTGGTTTGGTAAGGTTTGTATTCAGGCTGCAGCATCTGTGCAGGCTGCCCGTGCTTGGCTCTGTGTAGCTCCTGGAGCTGGCTGGCATAACCTTGGGTTAAATTCTCCAATACGAGTTTCTGTACAGTCCTCAGTTACCATAGCTAATTTTTATCACGCAGTCCTCTTGGCATCAGCAGGTTTTAGAAATATGCAAGCCATGAGCACAGGAGACACAGTGCTGAGTATTCTCCTGAAATATTATCCATGAAATTGCCTACTGTGTAACTCAAGAAGAACACTGCAGAAAATCAGAATTCTTTTCCCTTTGTCAAATTCCTAAAATATACTCGGTGTTCTCCCCAGGCTCTGTTAGCTGGGTGCTGCAGCCGGCTAATTTTGGTGAGCACCTGGCTGTCACTGGCAGCACTTGGCATTATTTTTTGCCTACATGAGCATTGTACAGCAATACAAATTGTAACTGTTTGTGAACTAAGGCACTTCTACAGTGTATTTCCAGAAAAATGTGTGAGAAAACGTGTATGTTCCACAGCAATTGACCATGGTACAGCCGGTAAAGAGGCACTACCGATGGAGTCATATCTGAGCACAGCCATACTCAGGTGTTACAGTATTCTGCCACTGGGTAACACAGCCGTGTATTAAGCAATGGCGCTTGTGGTGTTTCAACCGCTGCCATTCAGCTGCACTTACCAGGAGGCTGAGCTGTCTGATTTCATGAGATTCAGCCTCCTATGTGAAGAACACCTAAAAAGTCTTAGTGAAAATTTTTATTTTGTTTAAAGGACAACTGTAACGAGGGATGTGGAGGCTGCCCTATTTATTCCTTTTTAAACAATACCTGTTGCCTGGCAGCACGGTTGCTCTATTTGGCTGCAGTAGTGTCTGAATCACATGAGAAACAAGCATGCAGCTAATCTTGTCAGATCTACCAATAATGCCAGAAACACCTGATGTGCTGCATGCTTGTTCAGGGTCTATGGCTAAACGTATTAGAGGCAGAGGATCAGCGTGATAGCCAGGCAACTGGTATTTTTTAAAAGGAAATAAATATGGCAGCCTCCATATCCCTCTTGTTGTCCTTTAGGGGTTTCTCATTGAACCTACCTTATGCTGTTATAAATCTAAATGATCTGGAACTAGCCCAGCAAAACAGTCTGTATTGGATGCTGTTTTCAGTCGTATCCTCATTAAAATGTTGGGTCTCATTTTTTTTTATTGTCCAATGGAAAAAAGTTAGTTGGAAAATATTTTGAAAAGATTTGGCACACGTCTGTTTATTCCATTTACTGCACCGCTGGGACATACAGCGGAACTGGACCTACTGTAGATAAGACTCAAACCTACACCCTGATTTTCCATGTTAGGTTACTGGTGTAATTTGTTTATCATATTCTGGATGGTTCCTGTTGGGACTGCTGTCTGGACACCTTGTGCCCTCTTGTTTCCAGAGCTGAAGCCACTGTAATAACCTAAGCCAGTTCCTAGATGCACATGGTCCTAACATAGCCATCTTCCAGACCAAAGATGTTCAATCTGACACCCTTTTTTTTAATCATAAAAAACATTTAGACACTCCTACAGAGTAACAGGTGAAGGAGATGCCTGACCATCTTTCAAATAATCCTCTTCAGACAACAGAGTCTATAGTGTTCTCCCCAAATGGTTTTTTCCAGCTGGTTGGCATAAAAAAGTAGCCAGGTGGGGAGCGATGGGGGAATGCAGTGCCGGCGCAACTCTTACAGCATAGAGGGAGGATGAGGCGGCGAGCCAATGAAACAGTTTGCGCACCAAAATTAGCTGGGTGAAACACTGTCTAAAAAAGCCTTCAGGGAACACACTCTAGCTCAGTGACACTGACTTGTAGATGATGGTTTAAAGTAAACCAGAGACGTGAAAGGCTAAAGATTTAATACTTACACTGGGCTTCCTCCAGCCGCATACGCTCGTCTGAGTCCCGCGCGGTTTTCCCGCAGTCTGCCGTTCAGCCACAATCAGTCCAGGTGACTGGCTCAGACGTGTCAGTCTGGGTCTATTGCATATGCGCGGGAGGTCTGCGCTGAAGGCTGAACGACAGACCGCAGTAGGACGGTGTGGGACTCAGAAGAGCTTATGGGGTTGAAGGAAGCCCCAGGTAAGTATCAAATCTTTCGCTTTTCACGTCTCTCTGGTACATTTCAAAGAACACCTTAACTTTCCAAATTATCCAACCATTATCATAAAAATGTCGCTAATGGGCCTTAGCGGTGTATGCACTAAACTGTGTTAAGCAGAATAACGTGTGTAAAGCCTTATCGCACGATGAGCAGAATTAAATACATTACATACAATGCTTTATGCTGTACTCATCGTGCGGTAAAACTTTACGCACATAATTCTGCTTCACTCAGTTTAGCTCGTACACCCCCTGGTTTCACTGATCTTCTCTGCTGCACCAGTACAATTGGGGGGGGGCTGGAACCCACCTTGGCAGTGGTGGGTTCACCAGGCAACCGTCAGTAAAGATGAGATTAGGAAATCTATTGAAAATCTATTTAGCCACAGTGTTATGGCCCATCGATCGATCACTGGTGCCTACCCTCATCAACCTAAATTTTCTGATTGGTCAGATACTTCTGATTGATTTTTAGGCAAAACTGGATTAGAAATTGATTGATTGTACAGGCTCAGTGCAACAGATTCAGAGTGATCAAATCTGCCAGGAATCAAATTGGAAAATTAATGTGTGCATGGTCTGTTATATAAATGCAATGAGAACAAAGCATGTGTAGGTCCACTATGGCTGGTGAGCTTCTTCCCTACTCAATTTGTATTCTGTACTACAATATAGTTGTCCTTGGAGCTGTAACACAATTCCTCCATATTTTTGTTGTGACTAATATCACCTTGGGTACACTTTAAGGTAAACCAAAGGGAAAAAAAGATACTTGCCTAAGATGGAACCCTCCCCCCAGAATTTAACGGGCAACAGCTTGTCCTGACATGTTTTGTGGCTGCGTTCCTCTTCAGGCACAAATGCGCCTGCATAATTGCAGCCATACTTGCGCAGCAAGCCTGTGGACAAGCTACTACGCATGCGCAGATGTGCTCTGAACGATCCAGAGGCTTCCCTCTCCTTAGGGCCCGTTCACACTGCACGCGTTTCCATATGCGTTTTGGAAACGCGTGCGGGGGGGCCGACACGCAGGACATCAGACATTGCATAGAGTGCAATGCCTGATGTTCACACAGCATGCGTTCCGGACCTGTGCGGTCCGGGAACGCATGCTGCACGCAGATTTTACAAAAACGCGCGGCTGTCCCATTCACTTTTCAGTGATGGGATCAGCCACGCAACGCATACGAACGCGGATGGCGTGCGTTCGTACGCGTTGCGGTCCGCATGCGTTGCGGTCCGCACTTTGTAGTCTGAACGGGCCCTAAGGTAAGTATGTTATGTTTTTTTTTTGTTTTGCCTCCTCTGGTTTACTTTAAAGAAAATGGAAAACTTGTGTTTTCAAAGTGAGAGCAATGCAAAGGAGGCCATAATACTAAAAGGGTGATTGATTTATTGTTACACTAAATATAATGTCTAGAAGTTAAGAGAAAAGAGAACTTGAGGAGGAAAAGATCTATATTATCACATGTCCAAAACTGTAGTAAGGAAGTAAAACTGAAGTGTAGAAAGTTTTTGGTCTTTAAATAGCTGTGAAAGTTGAAGGGAAATTAAAATGGTTCTTCAGTTTACTGGTTTTGAGTTTACAGTATGTACATTATTCATTATGCCACGGGACATTTAATCCATTGTACCCGCATCGCTTTCAGTTGGCAAAGCATGCTGGGTGTTTGTGTAGGAAGCCTGAAGAGAGTGGTGTGAGATGGAGTTTGTTGTAACTTGAACATTGGTCTGACGCATGACTTGAGTGTCAACGTTATAAAAGGCTCAAAATCCCAGTATGATTCCCAATATATATAAATACATACATAGTGATGGTCAGTGAGATGCTAATAACTCTGGCTTGCTTGCAGATTTAATGTAAATTTGCCCAATTCAAAGATGCATGCAACCAAAGGCATTTCCTACCAATTTGGCTTCATTCCAAGCTGCGTACAATTTACATACAAGAGCAATGTATTGTCATTTCATTGACCACCTCCACTTTCCAAGGTTAGGTCCTAGGGTTGCAACGGTATGAAATTCCACGGTATGATAGCCGTAAAAAAACATACCACGGTATGAAGGTGTTACGGTATACGATATTAAACAATTATATGGACCCACCCCGGTAGCAGTTGCCCGCAGCATAGGTAGCCAGGGATAGGTGTAGGCAGGATTAGGTGGCCGCAGCATAGGTAGCCAGGGATGGGTGTAGCCAGGATTGGTGCCCGCAGTTTAGAGAACCAGGGATAGGTGTAGCCAGGATTGGTGCCCGCAGTATAGACAGCCACGGATAGGTGCAGCCAGGATTGATTTTCGCAGTATAGAGAGCCAGGATAGGTGCCTGCAGCATAGGTAGCCAGGGATAGGTGCCTACAATATAGAGAGCCAGGGATTGGTGTAGCCAGGATTGGTTCCCGCAGCATAGGTAGCCAGGGATAGGTGTAGCCAGGATTGGTGCCGACAATATAGAGAGCCAGGTATAGGTGTAGCCAGGATAGGTGCCCGCAGCATATGTAGCCAGGGATAGGTGTAGCCAGGATTGGTGCCCACAGATCCAATGATTTTTTTTTTTTTAGGCTGTTAACAGTAGGGCGTTGAGGTGCATTGTGTCTGACAATACCCAATGCCGTTTTATTGTATTGGTATGTTCACACAGATGCGTAAGCAGTGCTGTGCAATGCAGTCTGTTGTCATAACACTGTGCATGCAGTGCAACATTGTATGAAGTGTGCATTATGCTTTGCAGTTAAGCATACTTTGTGTACTGTATTCTTCACTGTATTTGGCACACCGCTTAAATCATGCAACTTTTCTGCTGTGTTGCATGGCGATTATGCTTTTACAATATTTGCAACACCCTTCTGTGAACGTTTCTTAACGAAGTTGAGAACCACCTGTTGCTTGGCTTTTAAGCTGATATTTTGGTCACAGTAGATTGTGAGTTGCGTGTCTAGAACAAGCATTAGGAACCAAGATGTCACACCACCTGATGTACAGGTTCATTTTGGCTCAATGATTCCGATATTAATAGAATCAGCAGCTGGTTAAGTGGATTTTTTTTTTTAGCCAGAATTTAGTAGCAGAAGCTGCAGGTTCTCTCAATTAATTTTCACTTTAACCCTCCTGGCGGTTTGCAAAAAAATCGCCAGGGGGCAGCAAATCTTTTTTTTTTTAATTTTTTTTTTTCATGTAGCGAGACAAAGTCTCGCTACATGATAGCCGCTGCTCAGCGGCATCCCCCCAGCCCCTCCGATCGCCGCCGGCGATCGGAGATCCCGTTCAAAGAACGGGATCTCCCGGAGGGCTTCCCCCGTCGCCATGGCGACGGGGCGGGATGACGTCACCGACGTCATCGACGTCGTGACGTCAAAGGGGATTCCGATCCACCCCATAGAGCTGCCTGGCACTGATTGGCCAGGCAGCGCACGGGGTCTGGGGGGGGGGGGGGCGGCTGCGGCGCGACGGATAGCGGCGGATCGGCGGGTAGCGGCGGCGATCGGGCACTGCACGCAGCTAGCAAAGTGCTAGCTGCGTGCAGCAAAAAAAAAATTATGCAAATCGGCTCAGCGGGGCCTGAGCGGTGCCTTCCGGCGGCTTACCCCGAGCTCAGCTCGGGCTTACCGCCAGGAAGGTTAAAGAGACTCTGTAACAAAATGTTCAGTCTTATTTCTTCTATCCTATAAGTTCATATACCTGTTCTAATGTGGTCTGTCTTACTGCAGTCTTTCCTAGTTGCACAGTGGCTGTATTATCTCTGTTATATAATCTAATCTTCTTTCCTTTGTCAGCTGTGTTGGCTCAGGCTGGAATGTGCTGCTCTGCTTGTGCTAGGGAGAACCTATACACACCCTCTCCACGCCCCCTCCAGGCTCTTTATGAGTCACAGACTGAGCTTCTCTCAGCCTATCACATGCTGGTTAGCAGCCATGTCTTTTGTTCGTAAACACTGCTTAAAAGTGGCAGTTACAAGCCAGGATTTCCGCATGGATTGGCAGAAACAGCAAAGAGGGGCCCCGGAGAACATAATGAATAGAATGGTATGCTTTTTATCCTAAGAATTTTAGAGTTTAGAGTACAAATTCTCTTTGAATGAGGACTCAACTTTGCTGCGTATGCACAGTGCGTCCTCTAGGGTGCCTTAAGGTGACTACTGACTGCGCCAACCAGGGCTGGCGGAACGGGACGATTTGGAGAAGAACGGTGCACAGGAGGTGCGGTAAGACTCTGCATAACTCCCCATATTAACATAATGCTTCCTTTTGTGAATGCATTTAGAGTTAAGGTATCCTTTAATTGTAGGGGGGAAAGTTATTTTGTGGTGGCTTAGTAGATAACACTCTCTCCTTGCATTGCTGGGGCAGAACACTGTTTGCATGGAGTTTGTGTATTCTGCCTGTTTTTTCATGGGATTTCTCCAGGCACTCTTGTTTTCTTCCATAGCTCAAAAATGTACAGAAAAGTTTACTAGCTTTCCCCTACCAAATGACCTTAGACTAGGATAGTGACACTAGACTGTGGTAGGTAGGGATTCAATAGTAACACACACTTTTTACTTTATATTGTACACAAGTTCAGAGCCACTTTACTAGGAGTCAATCTCTACTTAGAGAGAGGGTAGGGTTTGTTCTGCAGTGTGGTGTAATGATTGTAAATTTACTTCGAGGATCTTCTGGCTCATCCTTGGTACTTGACATCCGCTGACTGCAGTAATAAATATAATATTGTAATATGCAGTGTCAGTTGTCTAAGACATTTGGTTGTTTTTTTTTTGGGGGGGGGGGGGGGGGGTTTAATATTGGTAGTTAAGTGCAGAGGTAGGTTTCCTTGTGCACGGGTGGCTTCCTGTTCTGAACACAGGAAGCCCTATTGTAAAGTTACTGGAGGACACCGCAGGAAGTTGCACATACATGGCTTTCTTAAAATACAGCGAAGAGGATGTGGTTCTCACCAAAAAATTAAATTGTTTGCAGTTTTTGTTTTTTTGTTAAAGCTATATTTGAGTATACAGCAATATTAACTACCCTGTCAGAAATGGGAAAGTACTGATTTAGGAAGGTTTTTTTTTAAAGTGTATAGAGGAGGTTCTGCAGTTATTGAAAAAAAAATCATAGTACCTCAGAGTTCTCCCCAGAACTTTTTTTCCAGCCGAGTGACATGAAAAAGTGGGAATGCAGGACCAGAGCGTCTCTGTGCAAGTCTGCTTTACAGTATAGGTGGAGGGAAAGAGCTGATAACAGCATGGCGCTCACCAAAATTAACCAGACGGAGCACCCAGCTAAAAGAGCCTGGAGAGAACACTGGTACCCATCTCACCCTTTACCGACTGATTGTGGTTACCTATATACATGCTTTGAGTCTAGTAAGTCGGATAAATTCCCCCTAGATTAATCTCCGGCTCATCTCTAGCTAGTGTTACATCCTCTGAGGTTTAGATAATTACCTTCTGTTTCGGGCCCAAGGGGGCAATACACACTATACACAGCAGTTTTTCATAGATCAGACATTAGGTTTGATATAAACATCAAATCTACATGAAATATATTGAAAGTTAAAGCATTCCCTGTCAATACTTCATCAAAATATTTCTTGGTAATTGCCTTCCTGTGTGAGCGATGCTGGTAGGTGTTCTGCAGGCAGCAGTGTTAGGTGAGTGACGGTCTCATTACTTTGTGCTGTATTGTGCAATACAACGCTGGCAGGAGCAAATCTTGTCTGCTGTTTTTAATAGTGGTAGAAATAGGTAGACTATTGATATCGTTTATCTGCCTGCCGCTCTGACTAGTGCAAAGATCAGCAACCTGTCAATTGCCAACTACCACTGATGGCTAGTACACACTAGCAATTTTGATTGGCCAATGATTGGTCAATTTTACCACCTCCATGTAGTATGAGGGCCAAACAGATTTTCAATTCTATGCAGATTATATAGGTAAATGGTCATACTACATGGAGACGGTAAAATTGACCAATGATTGGCCTATCAAAATTGCTAATGTGTACTAGACTTTAATAACAGCATTGTGACTTGAAAATGGCTTCGCTGTAGAAACAATTGGTCATAAGTTGTGGCTCCCTTCCTCTCCATGTGCAGCCCTCTCTTCCATGTGTAATACTAGGTAGACGCCATACAGTTTTGTGTTAGATGGTTCGATAATTTCCGACATGTCCGATCTTCTTCTTTTCAATCGTTTTTCTGATCGATTTCTCATAGAAGTGAATGGAAATGGATAAGAAAAGATAACCGAATCGAATCGTAAATCGATCTGAAAATTGAATCGGAAATCGATCGGATGGAAAATCAACTGAAAAAACGCATCGTGTGTACCCAGCATTACATTCATGTACAGCCGCCTATCTCTCGCCTGTACAACTCCTTTGAGCAGCAGCTCCCATCTTCCATGTGTTAATTCTTATTTGCGGTCTCCTTTTCCAAATGTAGCAACCCTTTTTTCATGTCCAGCTGCCCCTTGGCCTGGGCAGCCTTTCCAGAAATGTAGCCCTGAGACAAAAAAAAACAAAACACTACGGATTTATACTTACCTGGTGCTTCCTCCAGCCCCCTGTAGTCCATCTGCTCCCCTCCCAGTCCTCTAGCAAAGTACCCAACTGAGCCTGTCAGGGACTACTGCACATGCATGGTCTCAGCTGTGTGCATTCCACAATCACACTTCTGTGACTGAATGGGAACGTACATGTGCAGTTCGCTAAGACTGCAGAATGCTATCACTCCTGGCTTATGGGGGGGGAATTACGCAGTGGCTGGATCCTGGACTCCACGACACGGAGGGAGCTAGCAGACTGCAGAGGGCTGGAGGCAGCCCCAGGTAAGTATAAACCCTTTTTGTTTGCAATGTGTCAGGTTTACTTTTTAGTCTTGGTCAATGTGAGAAATTCCTCTGAGTGTGAACAATTGCTTTTTCAGCTGATGCCATACTACCCTGCTGACATTTCCCATGGCTGGCAGACTCTAGTAGGGACAGGGGCGCCTCTAGCCATTTTGTCACTCCAGGCGAGAAAACCTGTGGCGCCCCCCCCCCCCCCCCCATACACACACTGATAAAAAGCAGATACCATGTCCCCCGCACACCAAATGCAGATACCACGTCCCCCGCACACCAAAAGCAGATACCACGTCCCCCGCACATCAAACGCAGATACCACGTCCCCCGCACATCAAACGCAGATTTCACGTCCACCGCACACCAAACGCAGTTACCACGTCCCCCGCACATCAAACGCAGTTACCACGTCCCCCGCACATCAAACGCAGTTACCCCGTCCCCCGCACATCAAACGCAGATACCACGTCCCCCGCACATCAAACGCAGATACCATGTCCCCCGCACATCAAACGCATGTACCATGTCCCCTGCACATCAAACGCATGTACCATGTCCCCCGCACATCAAACGCATGTACCATGTCCCCCGCACATCAAACTCAGATACCATGTCCCCCGCATATCAAACGCAGTTATTATGTCCCCTGCACATCAAACGCATGTACCATGTCCCCGCATATCAAACGTGGATACCAACATCCAGTCATTATCCACAAACTGTTATTCCTGTAGGAAAATGTTAGATAGTGCAGGCAGGTGGGGTGGGTGTCGGGAGAGAGACAGGGCTTAGAAACTTGGTGCCTGGTTTGTTTCTTCGTAAGGTGGCCATACACTGGTCGATTTGCCATCATATTCGACCAACAGATAGGTCCCTCTCTGATCGAATCTGATCAGAGAGGGATCGTATGGCCACCTTTACTGCAAACTACTTGTTGCACCTTTACTGCAACAAGTAGTGACAACAGCGGCAAGGGGTGACAAGTAGCGATGACAGTGGGAGGAGGCGGCCGGTAACAGTGGGAAGGGGCGACAAACATTGATTACAGCATAGGCCTTCTGTTATGTTCCTAGTTTGGTCCACAGCAGTGAGTGACACAGAAGCCAAGGCAGCATTGGGTCACAGCAGGCAGCACTTACAATTCTTTGCTGTCAGTGGGGTTAGCTGCCTCATAGCCTAATAGGTGCCCAAAGGGGCGTGGCTTGAACCCAAGGGGCGGGGTCTAATGGTCGATCAGGGGCGGAGCCTAATAGCCGTGAGGGGGCGGAGCCTAATAGCTGCAGATCATCAGCACGGGGAATCCCTGTGATTCCAGCATGGGGAGTCCGCTCTCTGCTCTCCTGAAGCCCTCTGATGATCTTTCTGCAGTGCATCTCTCTGCCCAGCTGGTCTTCCTGTATGTCGGGTGAACTCACCATGTGACATACAGGAAGACCGAGGCAGAGAGATACAGAGCAGGTGGATCAGAGGGCTGCAGGAGAGCAGAGCAGAGAGGCTCCAGTGCTGGAATCAGGGGAGTTGTTACACACGCTGCGCTGACGATCTGCAGGTCTGCAATGTATACAATGCCAGCACAGCTGGGGGGCAGCAGCAGAGACGGGAGGAGAGCATTTACTATCACAGGTGGGGCAAATGTGGCAGAGCCACTGATCGGGCCCCAGACTGTGCTGTGTCAGTGACGTCACCCCTGCCCAGCTGACACCCCGGTGCGGCCGCACTTACCGCAACACCCTCACAAGCTTGTGGCCACACTAACGCCTCATGTCTCCCCTGCTGCATCTCAGCCCCTGGTCACCTCTCCTCCGCACCCACGTCAGGCTCAAGGCACAGGGACTCAGGAGGCATGCTGGCTATTGTAGCCAGACTGGGACCCCGAACTTCCGGCTGATGGGGGCGGAGTTTAAGGCCACACGCAGGCAGTTTAGAAACTGCACTGTGCCTATGGCTGTCAGGGAAGCCAGAAAGGGGTGGTCTTAGGGGAGGGGCAGAGCGTGCTTGCTCTGTCTCTATTGGCCAGCGGGAGGAGAAGGGGCGAGTGAAGGCTGTGCAGGACGCTGGGAGCCGGAGCAGCGAGCCCTGCAGCGTGGACAAGCCTCAGCCTGCAAAATGGGGAGATTAATGAAGGTGGCCACCGCCTAGTGACAGACATGCCGCCCCAAGCGGCTGCCTGTAGTGCCTGTGCCTCCAGGCGCCCCTGAGTAGGGAGTTGTGGAAAGAGATGAATGGAGGGGGGAGTGATAAAACGCTAAAGGTTGTTAAGAAAACATGAGGATGTTTTTTTTTTTTTTTGGGGGGGGGGGGGGGGAGGGGTTTGCAGCCGGTATCCACTTATTTATTTATTTTTGCTCAACCTGCAAATTTTTTCAGAACATATTTATACATAATTAAAGATAATCAGTAGGAACGGCGGTGGATTTCTGTATTATTAATCAAAACGGAGACTTTCCTAGTGCCACAACAGGGATTTTCTCAATTTCCAACATATAGTTTTATTTCTCAGACATGCTCCCTTCTCCCTTGCATAGAACAAGTGGAAAAATCACAAGAAACCTATACTTAAACTTCATGCTATAAAAACCTATAAAACAATGCGTCATACTCTCAGACAATGGCAGGCACGCTGCCCTGGCACATGGCTGCTGTAATGACTGGCAGCTTGTGCCTTCTCTATTGTTTCTCTGTGATAGGAATGTATCCATGGACACAGTATGAACATATCTTTTTCCTGGCATAACTGCTGGATGTTAGATGGGATGCATGCCCACATGGAGAGCCTGCACTACACAAAAGGTGTCATTAAAAGCCAGTATATTAGCATATGTACAAAAAGGGCTATACTGTAGAAAACAGACGCTCTATAAATCATGACGCAGTACCAAATCATTTAATTAGATATCCTCATGAAAATTAACCAACTGAACAAGTACAGGTTAGAATCCATTAAAACATGTCCCAACCTTAATATGACAGTCTGGTACGTCCTTCTCTCTGAGGAATCTGCTTCATATAACACTGCATGCATAGGGAAACCATAGTATACGGTACTACATCTGGATCTATGAAAATGTGTTGAAGCAAAAATACTGCATGGCATGTAGCATTATGCATCAATAGTGCTATCCAACACTACATGCAGCAATGCAAGATAACTGCAGAACATGAAATGGATCTAGAAGCAACAGTGGGATTGATAATCTAATTTTATATTCACACAGTAAGCTTACTTTTTCTATTTATAGGTGCTGCTATGTGAAAAATATTGCACCTTGCTTTAGGGCCCATTCACAATTATGCATTTTAGAGCGATTTCAGCACCGCTGAAAATCGCTAGCGGTTTGAAAAACGTGTGTACAATGAAAGTATATGGAAGTGTTCTCAGCGATTTGGGATTTGCTCAAACTCGTTGCCTGCAGCGGTTCTGCAGGCTTAAAGAAAACATGTACTGAAAAAAGTTCCCCTGGGGGGTACTCACCTCAGTAGGGGGAAGGCTCTGGACCCTATCAAGGCTTCTCCCGTCCTCCTGTCTCCCACAGCGGTCTCGTTGCAGCCCCCGGAACGCACAGATGACAAGTCCGACAGCCTGTTCAATCTTTACCTTTCCAGGCTCCATTGGGGGCGCTGTTGCGGCTCTTCTGATGGAGCTAGGCGAAAATAGCCGATCTCCGTCGGATCCGCTCTACTGCGCAGGAGACTTGCGCCTGCGCAGTAGAGCGGCCCGACGGAGATCGGCTATTTTCCCCCATCTCCGTGGGAAGAGCGGATCCTGTGCTGGAGGCCTAGAGGTAAATATTTACATCGCCGCCGCTCCAGGAGGATTTTCGTCACTGCATTGGGACCGAGGAGGACGGGGGAAGCCTCAATAGGATCCGGAGGCCTCCCCCACCCGAGGTGAGTACCCCCCCAGGGGAGTTTTTTTCATTAGAGATTTTCTTTAATTGAAATTGCAAAATGCTAATCGCTGAAAAACGCTGGAAAAACACTTTCTATACAGTGAAAAATCGCTGGGAAATCACTAGGAAAAAACGCTAGAAAATTGCTCAGCGTTTGTGTTTAGCGATTTCTAGTGTGAATGGGCCTTTAAAGGTCATGATTAGCTGCAAGCTTGTTTCTGGTGTAATTCACATACTACTGCAGCCAAATAGACAAGCAGCCGCCATATCCCGTACTACAGCTGTCCTTTCAGAACACCCCCTTCTACTAATAACACGAAATATATAAAAAAAAATGCTCATGTTCCTCTTTGTAATATTGATCTTCATGCTCTGAAAAAACTCATCTGACACTCGATATGCAGAGCAGGCTGGGCCTGCTTTCATGTAGAGTTGATCTGGTCGAAGCGGTGGAAAATCCGGATTGCATCATGTGGCAGAAAAGTGCAATTCCCATACATAGTTGAGAAAATTAACCAGATGTCTGGTGAAATCCCCCAAAAAAAAAAGTCTGCATTGTCAGTTGAAAGGTACTTAAAGAGAAACCCAAGAATTGAACTTCATCCCAATCAGTAGCTGATACCCCCTTTTCCATGAGAAACCTTTTTTTCCTTTTCTCATACGGATCATCAGGGGGCTCTGTATGGCTGGGCTGATATTGTGGTGAAACCCCTTCCACAGGAAACTGTGAGGACCATGGTGCTGGTAGTTTCCAGTCTGTGAACCTCGTTGCATTGTGGGAAATAGCTGTTTACAGCTGTTCCAACTGCCAAAAAAGCCAGCAGCGCAGCTCCTTCCAGTGACATCACCTGTCAGCATTAAAAATGTTACATGTGATAAATGTCAGAGGAAAGATTTTACAATGGACAAACACTGACTAAATCATTTATACATAATTATTGTAAAAAATGAAGCACATTTTTTACGAAAATGCTTTTCGTTTTGAGAACAGATGCTTTAAATAATGTGCCTTATTTATGAGCTGAAATTTGATTGGTTGCTTTTGGACAACTGCTTCAATAGGCTTAAAGAAAACCTGTCCTGTAAAAAAGTGCCCCTGGGGGGTACTCTCCTCGGGAGGGGGAAACCTCTGGAGCATATCGAGGCTTCCCCGTCGTCCTTCCCCAGGGGAACTTTTTTTTACGTTAGTGTCTCTTTAAACTGCCTACTCACTTGAACAAGTTGTCTTCAGTTGCCATACTGGTGAACTTTCTTAGAAGTTCATACAGGAAATAAAAGAAATCTGCAGACAGTGAATCCTACTGCCACAACAGAGGCCGGGGGACACCAGGGGATACTTATGCACATTTTAGATTTTCAGCTGAAACAATCAAGAATGATCATTTCGTCATACATCTTCACATGCGGTATTATTGCACAAAGAATTGCATATAGTGTGAACGCACCCTAAAGCCCGTTATGGCTCAAGAAGTGTGTGTGAACTAAAGCACCTGTGATACAGTTAGAGTAGAAATTTTGGAATAGAGATTTCTGCCCTACTCTTTCTGCGTCTATGCATACTGTAGTTAGAGCACAGCATAGATGTCTGCAACACATTTCAGGTAACTTCAGGATGTAATTAAAATTGTAGCATGTAATAGGCTAGTGAATTTCAATTTGGCTGTATTGAAACCTGTCTGTATTTATATCAGACTATGTACTGTACTGTGCAAGTTGTGCTGTCAGTCTGTGAGGGGAGCTGACGATGCTGCATTTTTCAGGGTTCTAAGTCTTGGACTGCAGATTTGCTTTCTTCCTTTGCAACAGTAAAGAATGTAGAGGTTGCATGGTTATACAATGTAACTATAGGAGATTATTATATGTAAGCTGCTTTTTGCATTGAACAGGGCACTTCCTTCCGGTTAAAACTTCTGCTGAACAGTACTGTACAGTAATGACCTAGTAAAGATTAGCTGGTTTTCAGGGACTTCTGTTCCCTTTTTCAGGTCAAGATTTCTCCCCTCTTTTACTGCCCCTGTTTCCTTTGTTGAGATCTCCAGTAATCCTGCTCTTGTTTAACACCAATTTCTTTCGTGAGCTGCTGGATTCTTGGAAGATGAGAACATTGCAACAACCCACACAGACAAATCAGCATGCTCTCCCAATTCATGGATGCTTCTTTCCCAGCCTGGGGTGAACTCTTGTTACCTCTGCTTAGTAACTTTGAATCTCACTTGGCTTGGTTTTCTGTATAGGCCATGGCAACATCAATGAGTGACGTGAGGATTGTTGTTTCCTAACACTATTTCCTTTTAATATGAGTTATATACATGTGTAAAATATTGATTACATTTTCAGAACCACAGCTGCTGCCCTCATCAGATACTTAATTATTTTTGTGTAATAGTGTCTACATTTAAGTGGTATGAAACTCAGCATTTCCTCTTTGCTCTAAAAGATTAATGCATAAAATCTACTACCACAAAAATATTTGTAGCAGAACAGCAATCAAACAGTTAAACACAGCATGCTCCTTGCTTCAGTGGGTGGTTTCTGGCAGCATCAGAAGAAGTGATAACAGTATCTTTTGTTTACATTCTTTTGTCAGATACATTTAGTAAACATTAGCAATCTGCAGAAATTGAGCAGTACTCAAGTAAAAGCAGAAAGGCCTAGTGCACACCAGAGCGGTTCGGCTGCGGTTTGCGATCCGCTTGCAGGCGCGGATCCGCTAGGATAATTATTTCAATGGGCTGGTGCACACCAGAGCGGGAGGCGTTTTGCAGAAACGCATACTCCCGGGCTGCTGCAGATTTTGGATTGCGGATGCGTTTCTGCCTCAATGTTAAGTATAGGAAAAACGCAAACCGCTCTAAAAAACGGCACTTCAGAGTGGTTTTGCAGACGGTTTTTGTTACAGTAGCTGTTCAGTAACAGCTTTACTGTAACAATACATGAAATCTACTACACCAAAAACGTTTCACAAAACCGCAAAATGCTAGCTGAAACGCTACAGAAAAATAAGAAAAAGCGTTTCAAAATCTGCTAGCATTTTGCGGATCTGCTAGCGGTTTTTGGTGTGCACCAGGCCAAAGAGCAGAGAGGTGGAAAATGCAATGGCGGCTGCTTCCAGAGCAGATAATTTGTAGACATACAATTACTTATGCACAAAAGCAAATAGAACTGTCTGAGTAATAAATAGTAGGAAAACGCTTTATTTGTGAGTTTTATCCCATTTTAAAGCACCTCTCTAGTAATTTTTTTTGTTTTCCATTTTGCCTTACATAGTGCTTTCTTCATTGTAGTGCCATGGCTACTGCTTTTTGTTTGTAATGTACTGCTGCGTCTCTCATCACATGTGGAGCAGTTGCGCTGGGTTCTAATAGCCACCTCTTCACACTTTCTGATCGCAGTCCAAGCCTCTTCCTGGCTGGCCACACAAACTAATGTCAGTCTTCTCTGTGTCACCGTGACCTGATGGACAGATACATCACCACCGGGTCAGTAAAGACTGACATTTGTGTGTGCCCTGCCAGAAAAGGGCTGTGGAGGGGTGACTAAGTATTCTGCCTGCTGCTCCACATGCATGACTCTGCACTGGGGAGGGACCTGACTTGCTTTGAGAACCTCTGCTCTACACAGTCCATACTCCACAAAGGGAGTGCAGATTGCAGACAATCGTGTACAGTTTTTGAACGCACTGCTGCATACGTTCATGTGTTCTAAATAAAGTTCAGTTATTTTGAAGTAACATTTAAAGGGACTTGCCGTGAAAGCCCAATACCAACGCCTACCTACCACTTTCTTAAAGGACCTCTGTCGTGAAAATCTTAAACATTTAAAATACATGTAAACATGCACAAATAAGTACGTTTCTTTCAGAGTAAAATGAGCCATAAATTCCTTTTCTCCTTTGTTGCTGTCACTTACAGTAAGTAGTAGAAATCTGACATTACCGACAGGTTTTGGACTAGCCCATCTTCACATGGTGTGGGGGGGGAGGGGGGGGGGGGTTCTCAGGGTTTTCTTTTTTAAAAGCACTTTGTCAATGGCAGTTGCTCTGTCCAACTGCTAAAAAAGTGTGCAACGAGCAGGGAGGCCTGGTCCGAACACGGCAAATCCAGCGCTGGAGACTTGGGCGCAGCAGCGCAGGAGACTTGGGCGCAGCCGGCGCCACCATAGGCCGTAATAGGAACTACGGCTATCGCAGGCACAGGGAGTAACTTCAGCGTCGTCAGAAAACAATAATTCGGATTCCAGCGATTGCTGGAAGCCGAATTATTTCATTCCCTCACTATCCATGTCAGCCTGGAGGGGGAATAGTAATTAACACGGCCCGGACTTGTGCGGCAGCAGGATCAGCCATATACTGGCTGTGTCCTGCGCCCAAGTCTCCGGCGCCGTTCTCTCTCGTACGCGCCTGGTCAGCATCTTTGTATAAATCTTTTTCAGGGAATGTCTTTATAAAGAATAAATACCATGCTGGGGATCCCCCATGAAGAGATGGACTCAGGTCCCGTTCACATTGCACGCGTTCCCGTCCGCGTTTCGGGAACGCGTGCGGGAGGCCGACACGCACGACATCAGACAGTGCATAGAGTGCACTGTCTGATGTTCACACTGCATGCGTTCCGGACCTGTGCGGTCCGGGAACGCATGCTGCACGCGTTTCCTAGCAAAACGCGCGGCTGTCCCATTCACTTTCAGTGAATGGGATCAGCCACGCAACGCACAGACGCACATGATGTGCGTTCCTGTGCGTTGTGTTCTGAACGGAACGCGCCTGCGTTCCGTGATATAGACGGGGCCTAACCAAAAACCTTTCAGTAATGTCAGATTTCTACTACCTACTGTAAGTGACCGCAACATAGGATAAAAGTAATGTATGGCTCATTTTACTCTGGAAGAAATGTACTTCTTATTTGTATGTGTTAAGATGTTCGTGACACTTCCTCTTTCACACTAAAGCGGTTTGCCGGCGATTGCAGCAAAACGCTCAAGCGCTAGCGCTTTTTAAAGCGCTAGTGCAATAATAACCTATGGGCCTGTTCTTCTCTCGCCGGCGATGACCGCAAATCGCTCAAATTTTTTGTATCCTGCACTATTTTTAGGCGATTTCCCAGCAATCGCGTTTAGTGCTATAGAAGCGCAAATCGCGATCGCCGGGAAATCGCCCCAAGTGTGAATGGCGTTAATCACCAAAAAACGCCAAAGCTAGCGTTTTGTAAGTGTGAATGGGGCCTAAGGCCTCTTTTTCACGGACTGTTGAACTGTGTGCTCAGCAAGCAGTTACTAGGCAGCAGTGAGCAGTTAGCAGGCAGCAGCAAGCAGTTGCTAGGCAGCAGCAAGCAATTGTGAGAGTTTGAGAGGCATTTCACTGCCTATCAACTGTCCATGGAAAAGAGGCCTAAAAGTTAGATACAAGTATGGCGAGATTAAGCTCTTAACTAGCAGAATTGGACTCCATTAATTGATTGCCTTTAGGATTTGCCATTATCACCTGGGTCATATCCGATCAGAGGACTGCTGAGACCTGCAAATTAGTGGTTATGATGGCCGTTTCATTGAGCATCAAATGCAGTATTTCTGAATAACACTTTCACAGCCTGAGATGACTAAAATGGAAAAATATTCTCAGTCCTGGCCTTGGCATGAAACTGTGAAATTGCAATCGCACACCTGCATGCAACCCCTCACCGTGTTCCAGTATGACCCAAGCAAGGGCTACTGTGTTTTTCCAGGTAATACGTTTTTGAAACCACCCAATTTAGTTTTGATAGATCACTTAAATGCACGGTAGGTGATCTCTGCAGATGCATTGGTAAGCCATGCACTCACTATGTGTCTGTGGATGATGCTTATTTAGAGAAATTCTTGGTATACTTTGATATAACCTACTTTGTGTTTGAAAATATTTATAAGCATTCAACAGGATTGATGAGGTAGCGCTTTTCAGCAAACTGCATGAAGAAAATAAAATCTGTCACATGAATTGTTTATCTAGCGTGTGTTGAATGTGATGTTGCTGATAATGTTGGATAGGAATATAAGGTACTGTCTCTTTCCCCCGGGGAGACGAGTCTTTGCTTGTTTTGATTTAATTTTCTCATTTAGTGTTTAATGTGACCCAGAATGTTCCTGGTTCAGCCTCTGTCCAGCCCGCTGCTTGCGATCTGTGTGTTCTGAGCTCCTGTAAACAGGCGATTGTCTGCCTGCCTCAGAGCAGGGTAAACTGCACAATCAAGTGATAGGTTACCATGGCGCTCTATTGTCCAGGAATTTGAATCCATTATTGAACAGTGTGTTTTGTGCTTTTATGCTGGCCTGTCCTATACATTACTGTCAGCTAATCTGCCAGGGCTGTTTACTGCACTGCATTGGAGAGTTGGAACAGTTATCACTTCCACACACTGTCTTTTTTTTTCCTTGTTAAATATATTTAATCAGGTCGTGTAGCTTCCTGTTTTTCCTGATATGCCTGAAAGTATTCCCTGCCATAAATGTATGTGCTCACATCCAGGCAACGCACATCAAGAAGTGTGAAACTCGCAAGCTTTGTGTTTCACACAAGTAGAGATTTCAGGGACACCAGGGCTGATTCTTCAAGATGGGTACAAAGAATCCAATTGGCTGCTCCGGACAACTGCTCCAGTTTTATTTTCTTTTGTCTTAAATCACACCTAAAGTGAGGGATATAGAGGCTGCCATATTTATTTCCTTCTAAACAATACCAGTTGCCTGCCCTTCTGCTGATCTCTTTGGCTCTATTAGTGTCTGAATCACGCACCTGACACAAGCATGCAGCTAATCCAGTCACACTTCAGTCAGAAACACCTGATTGACATGCTTGTCCGTGTTCTCCCCAGACTCTTTCAGTCAGGTGCTCCACCCAGCTAATTTTGGTAAGCACCCAGCTGTCATTGGCTCTCATCCTCTTCCTGTAGGGTAAGGCTGCTTACACACAGGGACGTTACAGGCGCACGTTAGTGCCTCCTGTAACGCTCCCCCAATGCACAGCAATGTAACACAAGTGGGCTGTTCACACTGCCCACGTTGCGTTACATGTAACGCTGCACGTTCTTCCGAAAGTGCAGCATGCTACGGCGTTACAGCGGCTTAAGCCGCGTTAGAGTGTTTACTTCCTGGTGCGGCTGCTCTGTGCGGCGATTGGCCGGCGGGACCACGTGATGCCGCATGCGTCCAAGAGTGCGCATCACGGACGCCAGAGTGAGCTGCACAACACGGCTCACTCTGACGTCCACATCGAAGAGCACCAGGCCTTGCGTTAGGGGCACGTTATGCGACCTTAACGTAGCACCTAACGCAACGTCTTGGTGTGCAAGTAGCCTTAGCGAAGTTACGCAGAGAAGCACCAGTTCTGCGTTCTGCTGTCATGACTCACCCAGCTACTTTTTCATGCCACCTAGCTGAAAAAAAAATTCTGGGCAGAACACTGCTTGTTCAGGGTCTATAGCTAACAAGTATTGGAGGCAGATGATCATCAGAATAGCCAGGTAATGAGCATTGTTTAAAAGGCAATACATGTGTCAGCCTTCATATTCCTGTCAGTTCAGGTGTGCTTTAATGGAAACCTATGTAAAAATTCTCCTTAGTCTGTCAAATGTGTTTGCAGGTACACTATGAATAAGACCTTAACTATCTGTTAACATTGATTTTCTAGTTCAAGTTTTCAGTGTTTCATGGAGAAATGTGCACACAGCGTCTGTGCTGGGCATTTGCTTTCCACCTGTCATTATACGGGGCTGATTTGCAACCTTCCATGAGGTGCCAGTCAGGACTAAGAGTAATAAACAATATTTGTATTGCTGAGAATAGGTAAAACAATTCTAAGGTTTATATTGCAGTCTGTATCCTTGCTGAGATTTCAATGACTTACTGCCCTATGGGGAGGGTTACTGAGAACAAGAAATTCAGTGAGATCTTTGAAATGAGGACTCGGGCACCAGTTAAAACATGAGACTGTACTTCTTACCCAGTCCCTCTAAATCCAAAGTATGTTTTGAATGCTGTGTTGGTACCACGGCTGTGGAGTCGGTACAAAAATCTTCCGACTCCTCAGTTTATGAAACCACGACCCCAGGTACCCAAAATGACTCCTCGACTCCGACTCCTTAGTGTAATATTTAACAGGGCTGTGGATTTTGTGAAAAAACCATCCAACTCCTTAGTTTATGAAATCAATGACTTCAACTCCGGGTGCCCAAACTTTCCCCGACTCCTCGACTCCGACGCCACAGCCCTGGTTGGTACAGCATGGAGTATGCATGTACATTACTGTTTTATACTACAAATCATCTTCTTGGCTTGCAGCAGTTTTACACTGTTTCTGAATAGAGGCTTCCTGATGTCCATACACCAGTGGAGGTACCTTAGTTGCCAGTGTTGGTGCTCACATTACCCCAGGGCTGTGCGAGTCGGAGTCGAGGAGTTGAAGCAATTTTTGGGTACCTGGAGTCTGAGTCGGTGGTTTTATAAACTGAGAAGTCTGAGTCGAAGAGTCGAATGATTGTTTTTTTTTTTTTTTTTTTTTTTTCTTTGTTTTTTACCAACCCCACAGCCCTGGAAAGTATTAGCCTAAGGAGTCTGAGCAATTTTGGGTACCTGGAGTCGGTGGTTTCATAAACTGGGTCGTCAATTGATTTTTGTACGGACTCCACAGCCCTGCACATTACCTTGAGTACAGATCCATGAGGTCCATGTGCAAAAATACATGGTCTGCTCTTTTTATCATTCAAATATGCCTAAATCTCCCCTTTACTGTTTATCCGTCAAAGCAACTATAAGACATCATAAATGTTGTACTTGACCTAATAAACTCCTAGTTTCCTTTAATTATGCGTTTCTGTTTTTATGCAGCATGTTATGGCTGCTCCCTGATTGTGTTGACAGCTTCCCTATATATCTCCCTGCTTTGGCCACACATAATTTCCCATCACTATTAGGCCTCTTGCGCACTGCAAGTAATTCCGATTCAGATTCCACTTTTTAATCAGTTTTTACATCTGATTCAGATTCCGATTTGCAGTTTGCTCCCTGCACAAATCCAGGTCTGATCAGTGTGGTCTCATTCTATGTTTTAGACAGACATGGTACTTCGAGACTGTTAAGATAGGCATGCATGATTGACAAATGGGAAATGCAATGGTGAGGGGATTTGCAGTGTGGTATGTAGAAGCTGCTGTGAGACCGGGAAGCATTGTCTGTTTGGAAACTCTTGTAATCCGTAGTCTATTCCTGGTGGGCTTTATATTAAAGAGACTCCGTAACAAAAATTGCATCCTGTTTATCATCCTACAAGTTCCAAAAGCTATTCTAATGTGTTCTGGCTTACTGCAGCACTTTGTACTATCACAGTCTCTGTAATAAATCAATGTATCTTTCCCTTGTCAGACTTGTCAGCCTGTGTCTGGAAGGCTGCCAAGTTCTTCAGTGTTGTGGTTCTGCTATGCACTCCCCCCTCAGGGGGGAAAGAAACACACAAATGATCTCTTGAGATTCAAAAGGAAGGCTGTATACAGCCTGCTTGTGTATGGATGTATTTTCTATGTGTGGACATACTGTACATCAACCTACTTCCTGTTTTGGTGGCCATTTTGTTTGTTTATAAACAAACTTTTTAAAACTGTTTTTAACCACTTTTAATGCGGCGGGGAGCGGCGAAATTGTGACAGAGGGGAATAGGAGATGTCCCCTAACGCACTGGTATGTTTACTTTTGTGCGATTTTAACAATACAGATTCTCTTTAAGGAGAAACCGTAACCAAGAATCGACTTTATCTGAATCAGTAGCTGGTACCCCCTTTCCCATGAGAAATCTTTTCCTTTTCACAAACTGATCATCAGGGGGCTCTGTATGGCTGATATTGTGGTGAAACGCGTTCTACAGTGTGATGTCAGGATTTACAAAATAAGTCAGGTAAACTGGGGAATGATCATTTATCAACAAAAAAGTAATAGTGATTTTTAACGTTTTGGCTTGCCTGGTTAGCATCCTTATTACTTGTTTACCAGTTAAAAATAAAAATTCATTTTTAATTTTATGCCCGACAGTTGCACTTTAAAATGCTATTTGGGATCAGGACTATAGATGCAATTGTTAATCTCATCAGCTGATTTTCATTTCTGGTTTGCATTACATATACTAATCAGCAGTTGTCAATTTGCAAGTTCTATGTCACTTTCGTATGGATCTGATCCAGTTCTGTATAATGCTTGAAGAAGCAATTAACCGTGTCATTCAAGGTCTTAAATCAACGTTTGTTGGTTTGATGTCTGCATTTTACACGTTCTGTGACTGGTTCCCTTTAAACCTGGATGGAATGAGGTTTGGTTGTCTGTGTGAATGAGACGGATATGTAAACAGTGACTTTCTCCTGGAGCAGGAGCTCTGGTTATAAGCACATATTGATGTATTTATGGTTTCTCACTGCTGGAGGTTTGTGTAACTGCTCAGTCAGGATGTCCGGCATGGATGTGCTGCACACAGTGGCATGCCTTGGCTGAGCTCCAGCAGCTAGTTACAGGAGAAGCCGGATTTTCTGTTTTGCAGCTGGTCCATACTGTATACAGTTAAAGGAAAACCTGTGTCACTTTTCTTTTCCGCCTCCATACTATTGAGGGTACAATAGAGAACTTTTTGCAGTGTGTAGTTTCTGAGCAAACATTGGGTGTGTGTACATAAAGTTGACCTCCGCTGTAAATTAGTGAATAAGGGCCAGAGTGACTCTTACTATGATTGAGTCTCCCCTTACGACTGAGGATACCAGAGCTCTAAAAGTTTGGAGAAACTGGGGGAGCAGACATATACTACCACCTGTCCATATGCACACCGATCCCCCCCCTGTACTCTTCTCTGCCCCTGTAGCTCACCAGCACAGGTGCCGGCCCAGGCTACGTGCATCCTACAGCATGCACCATGGCTGGGAGCGCACTGTAGGATGTGTGCAGCCTGGCCGGCACCTGCACAGTAAGTCCCGACCCAGCCGCCGGGAAGAGGATCCCGGGGGGCTTTTTGGTGAGCTACGGGGACTTGCTGCTCAAAAATTTCTCCAAACTTTTTGAGCTCTGGCGTTAAAGGGATACTTAAGCATTGAATAAAAAAATCAGTTTTACTTACCTTGAACTTCTACCAGCCCTGTGCAGCTGTCCCGTGCCCTCGCATTCTTCTCACAGAACCCCTGGGCCCTGGCCACCAGCTAGTTTTGTTGAGCAGCAGCAAAGCATTGTGGCAGCCCTGGAAAGTAAATATGCTGTGGCCGGCATTGCACTACTTTTTTCACCTCTCCTCTCTGAGATTGGCTGGCTCAGGGGCACAGGTAGAAGAAGGGGACCCCTTAGACGACACTGAGGCTCCTCCCACCCACAGATGACACAATCTTAGTCTTGTTAAAGGCAGAAATTGCCATGGCAGTATTTCGAAGGGGGGGGGGGGCGGGGGGTGTGGCTAATCGGCAAAACCTGGATTTTATGGCCCGAGTGGTTGTTTAAACATTTTTGGACCGCTGTTTGGCTATAGCTTCTGCTCCCTGTGCTGATAGTGGGGGCTTCCTTTTTACACCAGAGGTCCATTTTAAGCAACATTTGGTATAGACATTAGACTTAACAGTCAAAATAATATTTCATGATTGTTTCAGGCAACAATGTGAGGTTTTCCATAACTTCCAGACAATGAGAATGTCCGTAATCAGGCATGTTGTGGTGACACTAGAAAGTTGGACTTGGAACTGCAATCCTAGCTGTACCGGTTTGTTTAGTGTCAGAATACTGTTAATCCTTTAACTACACATGAAAAGTGGAAACTGGGCAGGAAGTGAAATTCCACTGATTAGATCCATTGTGGCACTTAGTGAATCATTTGAAGGGTGCCCTAGTTTCAGGGCAGCTATGGAACTGTATATGCAAGTGCTATAGGTAGTAAGAACTTATAAGCCCCATCTACACGATACGATTCTTTGTACGATTCGATTACGATTCTATTTACGATCCGATTAAATCCGACATGTCCGATTGGGGTTTGATTCAATTCGATTTGCCATTGTTTTGCAATGGCAAATCGAATTGAATCGAATCCCTAACGGACATGTCGGATTTAATCGGATTGTTAATAGAATCGTAATCGAATCGTACAAAGAATCGTATCGTGTAGATTGGGCTTAAAGAACAAGCGACACCGATGCTAACCTAGAAATAAAAAACACATAAGTAGATAAATACTACTTCTACTTACATAACAGATGTATTGTGCTATCCACGTAATGATTCCTGTGAATTTTTATAAAGGAAAAGCAGAAAATCCTATTCTAGGCAGTGGCCATTTTACCAAGCTAATGCTGACATCATATCCTCTCTGACTCTTGTTTCCCCTTCCCCTCCCTTCTCTTGCTCATTGTGTATTCGTTAGCTGCCTTCCTCCCAGAGTCTTCAGATACTCCCACTGAGGTGTATACTAACTGCACTGTCTTTTTTTTTATTTACACATCCATTCCCTGAGTCACCTCAGCCTTGCTTGTAAACACAAGTAATCAGAGGGTGTGTCTGATAAGCAGCTAGGCAGGGAAATAAATGGAAGAGGAGGAATATATTAAAGATTAAAAGAACTCCCAGCATTCAACTCGTTGGCACTAGGGCCAGTGCTCCTAAAGTATGTGATAACCCCAAACCATAAAAGCAGAAAAAGTTTTGCAAGTTTTGAATGCAGGATTAGCATCTTTATCACTTAATACACTCAGACCAGTTGCTGTTGAAATTTGATTTTTATGGTGACAATACCGCTTTAAGGAAACATTGTCTCCAGAATACCATTGCATATAAAATAAACGTGTCTTGGCAGTTGAAGAGCGTGGTTATTAAGCATTTTTAGCTTTTTTATTTTAGGTAAATTGAGCTCTGTGGAAAGCATGGTTCACTTTTCTTTTTTTTTTTTCCTTTTCTGTGCTATCACACATTGTTTAATGAAAATTAAACAATGTTTCACGACGCATGCCACCTGTGACGATCGTGTTTATTTTAATGTCCACCATATTGGCGATAGTTCCTTTACAATGGCGCAAACAACGCTTGCAGATCCAACCAGATGGATTGGGGAACGATCATGGCGGTGATCCCCGATCCATCTAGCTGAGATCTGCATGGTGGGTATTTAACGTAAAGAGGGTCTGAAGCCCAAAAATTTACTTCTTTTTACTTGGCATTTATCTTAAGCAATATAAGCATAACTGAAACGCTGCATTCCTGCAGCAGAACGATGCCTTTATACCCCACAAATTCCTGTGGTAAAATTCAGGGATCACTTCCTGGTAGAGGCAGAGCTTTGCGCAGTAGCTCTGCCTCTACTCGAGTCAATCTCTGCTGTATTAATACAACTTTTTCCCCGGACTCTGGCTGGCCTCGCTAAAGCCCCTATACAGGCAGCAGAATTTTTACTGTGCACTATATTAAACCTGTATAGAGACATCCGGCGCATATTGTACATGATATGAAATAACAGAGATGGCGCACCACTAGCTTGCAAGTCGTTGTACAGGAAAGATACTATGAGCTCTATTCACTTAGTGTTTTCGGTGGTGATAATTTCATTTCCAGAGGTATTTGCATATGATTTATCACCGAGGTGAATTAACAAAGCTGCTGTTCTCATTTTACCACCAGCGGTGGAATTCATAAATGGCGGATAAAATTCATAAAATGTGTGTCAATTCACTAATGCTCTGTTATGTGGTAATAATGTCAGGATGATGCACATTTTCTGTGCAAATTGTTGCTGCTTGCAAATGGACCAACCAAGGTGGAATTTGATTGGTCACTTTTCAAGTAGTATTCATTTACAGAATATCCGTGTACACATCCGACTCTCTGTATATGGCATGCTGAGCTTTGTTGCAATGCAGTTGACAGTTTAGACTCTTCAGATTCATACACACATACAAGAACTGTCTCTTGCAGGGACCTGGGTAATTGTAATTTACTAATTGGTTCAACATCACTGTAATCTTTCAGAGCTGTCCTCGGTGGAAATATTCCTGTAGAGATTACACAGTCCCTTTTTCCTTCTCTACCACTTTCTCTGTAGCCTTTTCAAAATGTACACAACATGTTCAAAAGGCTTCGTTCCCACATACCAGTAACTATTCCATCTCTCTACAGGCGAGGTAAAGTGAGAGAACTGGTTGAGAGTGGTGATACGGTAAATCACAGGCTAAAGGTGGCCAAATACCATACAATTAAAAGATCTAATTTTCCACCAATTCGATAAATACGATTGGTTGTTCTGAAAAATCAAAGGCCTTTGTTTTCGACCGAGAAGTCCGATCCAATTCATCCCCCCCCCTTTTTTTTTTTTCATACCTGGAAGCTCCAGCCCTTTCCACGCAGATTGCTCCCTCGCCACGGTCGAAAGCCTCCTAGATTGTCCAGTATCAGCCCCATTCTCTACAGGCAGTCAAGCGTACTGTGCATGCATGCCCCACCCTACCGCGCTCCCATCGCCAGTAGCATTCTGCGCCTGCACAGTACTACTGCACATGCGCAGAACGCTCCCGGCCGCAGGAGAGAGATGGTGGAGCGCATTTGGCTACACTGGGCTTACTGGTCACGGAGAACGGGGCTGATACTGGACAATCTTAGGAGGCTTTAGACCGCAGAGGGGCTTGGAGGAAGCCCCAGGTGTGCATAAAACTTTTAGCAACCCTTGTCTCTGGTACACTTTAAACATGTTGCAGAGAGCATTAGCATTACAGCTTGCTGCTATGCAGAGTTGTGAACATTCC
Source organism: Hyperolius riggenbachi (assembly GCF_040937935.1). Lineage (NCBI taxonomy): Eukaryota > Metazoa > Chordata > Amphibia > Anura > Hyperoliidae > Hyperolius > Hyperolius riggenbachi. The sequence goes on from NC_090648.1 coordinate 437,396,511, forward strand.
TATCGCGTTGTATGGATAGTTTGTTTACATGATCTGACTTATTGCACAACGGAAAGTGTGAATGAAGCCTAACTTGGAAGCCGGCGGAGTGTCAATCTTTATTACCTCACAATCAGCAGAGTTTTCAGTCTGTGAATTTTTCAGCCAGCAGTCTACCTACAGCTAGTGCAAGTTATTGTGCGTTTGGAAAGGACAGAGCAAGCTGGTCATACACTGGCCCGATTTGCCGCCGTTTCGACAGCAGATTCGATCACTGGGATCGAATCTGCTGCCAATCGTTAGCGCTACACGCCGAATTTCGATCCATTCCGTCCGATCCCGTCGATCGCACCGTGCGGAAAATAACAGTCGATCGCCCGCGGGTAAAGAGCGCATCGCTAGCGGCGTTCGAGTGCCCGACGACCGACGCAATAGAGCTGCAATACATTACCTGCTCCGCCGGCGCGACTCCCGGGTCTCCGCTCTTCTCCGTACCGGCTCTGGTCTGGTCTCCGGCATGCTTCCCATCTTCCTGTCCCGGCAGGAAGTTTAAACAGTAGAGGGCGCTCTACTGTTTAAACTTCCCCCAGACAGGAAGAAGGGAGCATGCCGGAGACCAGACCAGACCAGAGCGGAGACCCGGGAGTCGCGCCGGCGGAGCAGGTAATGTATGCAGGATGGGGGGGAAGCGGCGGCAGCAACACCACAGATTGTGAACGGTTTCAGGCTGAAATCGGTTCACAATCTGTTTGCAGTAAAGGTAGCCATACGATCCCTCTCTGATCAGATTCGATCAGATAGGGATCTGTCTGTTGGTCGAATCTGATGGCAAATCGACCAGTGTATGGTTACCTTTATAGCTGTGCAACTTCTTGTGTCTTTGGAAAGGACAGAGCATGACCCTCAGCTAAGTCAGGAATGACAGTTGCATGACAAAACAGATGGACAAGAATCTCTAGCCTGGTTAATTGCCTCCCACCTGCAGGGCTGTGGAGTCGGTACAAAGATCTTCCGACTCCAACTCCGACTCCTCAGTTTTTGAAACCACGACTCCTGGTACCCAAAATGGCTCAGACCTCGACTCCGACTCCTTACTTACCAGGGCTGTGGATTTTGTACAAAAATCATCAGACTCCTCAGTTTATGAAATTAACGACTCCAACTCCGACTCCGGGTGCCCAAAATTACTCCGACTCCTCAACTCCAACTCCACAGCCCTGATTTATTCTGGTGCAGAAGATGGAGTACACATCCACAGATGTCTAACTGTTAAAGAGAACCCGAGGTGTGTTTAAAGAATGTTATCTGCATACAGAGGCTGGATCTGCCTATACAGCCCAGCCTCTGTTGCTATCCCAAACCCCACTAAGGTCCCCCTGCACTCTGCAATCCCTCATAAATCACAGCCGTGCTGTGAGGCTGTGTTTACATCTGTAGTGTCAGTCTCAGCTGCTTCCCCGCCTCCTGCATAGCTCTGGTCCCTGCCCCCGTCCCTTCCCTCCAATCAGCAGGGAGGGAAGGGATGCAGAAGGGGACTGGAGTTCTGCAGGAGGCGGGGAGAGCAGCAGACTGACACTATAGAGATAAACACAGCCAGCTCTGACAAGCTGTTTGTCAGCAGCACGGCTGTGATTTATGAGGGATTGCAGAGTGCAGGGGGACCTTAGGGGGGTTTGGGATAGCAACAGAGGCTGGGCTGTATAGGCAGATCCAGCCTCTCTATGCAGATAATATTCTTCAAACTCACCTCGGGTTCTCTTTAATGGCTAATGATAATTCTGTCAGGGTCTGCAAGCATTTTTAGTTAAACAGATTTTCAACTCTCTAGTTTATTTTATTGATCTGCAGCTTGCTTGGGAGTAACTACCTTTTAGAATTTGGAGTGCATATTGACGCGCAAAAGCTGCAAGTGTGCAAAAACAAAGGAGAGAACAACTTTTTAAGCACACGTTCACAGGATGGTGACTGTGAATGAGTACAGATAACTATTTACATAAAGCTTCCTGGAGATATCCTTTTAGTAGGGTCCGATTCTTGAGCTTTGTGAATGACCTAGTACAATCAGCATGATCCATAATGACTCATTAAAACTTGATGGTCAGGTTTAGGTTGACATTGCAACAGGCAATCATGGATTACTTTTGCGTTAATTTTACTTCAGGTTCCCTTTAATGGTAAAGGAATCTTTGCTGCAGGTGATTTTGTTAATATATAGGTGTGCTTGTGAGGGTTTCCTTTATACACTAGTTTTCCACTCTTGTTTTTTTCTCCCAAATAAACGTTATCCTCCCAAATAAACTTTATTCTAGATGTGTGATGGTGTTTGAGTAGTTTTTAGGATCCCAGAATATCTGGGGTGTGTGAGGACCAATTGAGGGATAAATAAAAATGTGTGTGGTCATGACAGTTTATTGGCTGGCCCAGATAATAAATGTGTACCTGGTAAAAGTTTGACTAGAAATCTCTGGCACTCCTGCATATACGGTGTAGTTGAAGAATACTGATAACCTTGAGTGCAGCTACTGGCACTGAAATGTTTAAGTATCCTGCTTCCTCATCTCTTTCTTTGGCGCTTGATAGCTCCTATCAGTAGCTAGAGCACCCCTGGCAGTAGTACGCTCTTTCTACCCGATCCTAGCAGCTACAGAAATAGGAGCAGAAGGTTGTTTTTGTTTGTCTGCAGCATCTGTTTTCCTGGCAAGCTGTCAGGTGACTTCTGCATTCCCAATTCACTATAGCAGCCATATTGAAGGGCATAATTATCCTCACATGCTCAATACAGTTTAAAGTGCCCAATTTGCACAGGTCCGCAATCCTAGAATACAGGATTGAACTACTTAGAGACACTTAAGCGGAAAAAAAACTATGATATTATGATTTGTATGTGTAGTACAGCTAAGAAATAAAACATTAAGATCAGATACATCAGTCTAATTGTTTCCAGTACAGGAAGAGTTAAGAAACTCCAGTTATCTGTATGCAAAAAAAGCTATTATCTCTACACCTTTCAAAGTCGTGGAGAGGGCTGTTTTCTGACTTTTATTATCTCAACTGTTAGTTAACTATTTACTTTTCCTCTGCCAGAGGAGAGGTCATTAGTTCACAGACTGCTCTGAAAGAATCATTTTGAATGCTGAGTGTTGTGTAATCTGCACATATTATAGAATGATGCAATGTTAGAAAAAACACTATATACCTGAAAATAAAAATATGAGAATATTTTCTTCGCTGCTAATCTTCTAGTAATTATTCATAGTACACAACCAATTCATTATATCATATATATTTTTTTTCGCTTCAGTGTCTCTTTAATGCAAACCTGAACTGAACACATATGTGTGAAGTAATTTGTCCTATGTGTAGCACTAATGGTTAATAGAACATTAGTAAAATAGATCAGATATAAAATATATATTGTTGACTAGAGTATGGGCACCTTTACTTTAAGCCCCTATTTTCACTTCTCTGCTGAGTTCAGTGCAGCTGGATGTCATAACCTCTGGCACAGCGTTGCTATGCGATTCTCCCTGATGCAGTTATGCTTCCATTCACTTGATGATGAATAGAATCGCACTACATTGAGCAAAAGATGCACGCGGCGATGTGTTACCATTCTAGGGTGTATCGCAATGCATGAGGGGAAACCCTGTGCAGTCTATGCACTTCGGATGCACCTGCGTGTTGAACATGCTGACATCTCGATAAGCAACACACAAGTGGAAAAGATTCCTTACATATCAAACGTGTTCCGTGCCTTAACACGATTCTAAGCATCTAATCAACACTCGACCATTGAATTAGTAATACCTTTCTATACTTTTATGGATGAATGAATATACGGTAGGTTTACTGAAGGCAGTAGCTTACTGCACTAGAGAGTTTATTCTGACTTTGACTTTTCACTTTTGTTCATTTCGTCAGTATAGCATACTTTTCTTTAAGACCTTGCATGGTGTTTTTTTTTTTTTTTTTTTAGCCCTTCAGAAAGCCCAGGCTGGCTCCACCTGGATAATTCTTGTGATTACAGAATACAAGAAAACTGGGTCATGTCTCTTAGTGTGTGATCTGTGGCACTATATGAATGGCTTTGTTTTCTATGTAAGCAGTCCTTGTTCTCATCCCCAGTTTGCAGATGTCTTAGCTAGATATTTGTGGTGTACTGTGCTCAGCTGTGACATTTTTATAAGGCCAGCCAATCAGGGCTGAGGTGTTTATAATTACAGTAACAGGAAGGCGCAAGCTGCCTTGCAGCACATTGCTTGCTGGTTAGGTGGTTGGAAGCCAAATTATAGTAATGACAGACTATTGGATCTGGGTGATTATTTCAGTCAGAAATAGCTGGTCTGTCATTCGACACATACTGTGTAAACAAGTACATGAGTCCAATGCATGCTCAGACCTAGATCCAACTGTGGATATCCCATGACCTTAACAAGGAATCACAAGCCCAACAGCAATTGTAACAAACCTGCTGGGAATTGTAGTTCCTTGGTCAAATAATACTAACATGTAATATGTGTAATATGATTATCCGCAAATCTACCAATCCTGGAACATTTCTAGAGCTCTGTACACACAGTAGATGGTTGTCAGCTAAGGAGGCCCGTCGGGGCTGCTCCCTGCAGAGAATCTAGCATGTAAACATTGCCCCCAGTCAGTCTCGATACGTTTGGTGACAGATCAGACTGGCAGATCATCTCAATGGGAGCAGGCATAGTTTACCTACTCATGCCCTCACCTGCTTTGTGCTGCTCTGCAGTGTGGTGCACCATCCGTGCTCCTCCTGCCCCCCTCCCCCTTCAAGTCATTAGCCTGCACACTAATGAGCATCTGTTCAGATCTTGTCCCCACTTCAGACTACAGTCCTTGTGCATGTGTACAAGACTTGGATGTCTGCATGTCACTCATGCTGACAGTTTTCGTAGGTAAATCAAATTTCCACTGCAGTCCATCTACTATATACTCCTGCAACTGTCATATTTATACACTTGTTCACCAGTACTTTGGAGTTAAACAGAAAAGGTGTGTTGCCCTCACTAAAGTTGCCAGTTATGCGCAATTTACCATTTGCGAGGGTAACTTTTGTATAGTGTTCAAAATTGCCCACGCACTTCCACCTGCCCAAGAAAGATAGTGAAATAAAAGCAACCATACACTGAATGATTGCCACCAGATCGATCAGTAGATAGATCCCTCTCTGATCGAATCTGATCAAAGAGGGATCTAATGGCTGCCCATAATACTGCAAATAGCTTTTGAACCTATTTCAGCATGAAACTGATTCAGAACCTGTGGAGCTGCCGCCTGCTCGTCTCCCCTGCTCCCCTGGCCAGCTGCAATACATTACCTGTCCTCCGACGCAATTCCTCGGGTCCCCGAAGTCTCTCACTACTTCCAGCGTACTCCATCTTCCCTTCACTTCCTGTCCCATCCTGTCACAAGCAGAAAGTTCAAACAGTAGAGGGCGCTTCGCTTTCTCACAGGGCAGGACAGGAAGTGCAGAGAAGATGCCGAAGAAGTGAGAAACAGCGGGAACCCGGGGACTCGTGATGTATTGCTGCGTCTGTCATCGCCGCATCAAACGCCGCTAACGACACGCTTCTGACCCATCGGCAACCGAGCAAAATTTTCCGCCCGGGCAGATCGACTGAATTGATCGGTTTTGTATGGAAATCAGTCGATCGGTCCGTGTTTGCGTTATCGATTTCACAGCAGATTCGATCACTGATCGAATCTGCTGTCGGGAAATCGTGTTGGTGTATGGGCACCTTTAGTGGGTTTTCTGTAGTAATCAATAGATCAGCTGAGTGAGCCTCCTGGAGTCCTCTGCTAAGCATGCTCAGCATGCATGTTCACAAACACTAAAGCACTATCACCAGCATGATTACATGACCAAGACCTAAATCAGTATCTGACTGAAATCAGACTGGATTAAGCTGTATGCTTGTTTCAGGTGTGTGATTCAGCCACTACTGCAGCCAAAGTGATCAGCAGGACTGCCAGGCAACTAAGGCTCCCTTTAAGCCTGGCATTTTTAAAGGGAATTTAAAGCGGAAGATAAAATTGTTTATATGCATAATGTAGAGAGAAGCCTCTGGATAGTGTAGAGCCTTCCTGGTCCTTGGTCCATCTCATTTCAATGCCGTCCCTAGTGGAAGCTATATGACCAGTTAGGTTGAATTGCTCTTCAGCACTCTCGTGGAACTACTCTGGGATGCGAGCAGTTCCGAAGGCGAGCGCATCTGTGAGTCTAAACTTGCACACGCAGTGCGGATGTGTTCGTCTAAGGAACTTTTTGGGGACACGAGTAGTTGTGAAGGCTGCATGAGAAGTGCCAAAGATCTAGAAGAACGAGTAGCTTCTATTGGGGGCAGCATAGGAATGACAGAGGACTGGGAATACCCTATGGCCCTGTCTACAAACAAAATTTTATATTTTGCTTTAAATGTATGGGGTAGTGAATATGCTTGAGTTAGCCATGCACGGCATGTTTCTACTTTTATTTTTGCTATATTAAAGTTACCCAGTTGGCTGGATCTTGTTGCACCATATAATAATTTATAGTGAGCTCTAAAAGCCATATATCACAAAGCTCTCAAATTCTGTAACCATATGCTTTTCATAAATATGCCCCAATGTCAAATACAAAAGGGGTGGAGAGTACTTTCAGCAGAAGCGAGGCAGCTTGTTCTACTGATTTGTGGTTTGCATCCTACAAGTCGGTACAGCGTTTTTATTTCCTACAAGTTCCATTCCCCACCGTGGCTTAGGTCTTGCGCTTTCATCCATCAACACACGTTTGTCTACTGTGGAGTCATCACTGCCTGGAAGTATTGGACAGATGTGCCCTTGATGTGGTCCACTGGACTGCTTATATGTGTGCTTTCTGCTCCATATGTTTTTCTTGCCTTTGGCTTTCTGTTCGCTTTTTAAACTTTATCACCCAAGTGTGCAACTGGGTTAGGCTTCTTCTGTCAAAGTTCTGTTGAAATATTTGTGCTCAGGAGCAAAAAAGAAAAAAAGACAGTTCCTTGTAGATGTGAAAGGCTCTGCACGCCCGGTCTTGTACACTCACAGCTCTCTGCTAGTTCACATCTCCATGAAAGTGCTTCAGTATTTATGATGACTAGCAGCTTGGTAATTTTGTATTAGAATTCATAATGGATTCTATTTTTGTCTTGGCCCAAAGCAGCTGGCGTAATCTGTAATGGACTTGGATAATTCTCTGAAACATCAGAGCATTTTTTGGGGAAAAGTGATTGAAATGTTTAGTAAATGCACAAATGTGTGGAAGGGAAAGGAGCATATGATCTAGTGTGATGTGTTGCCACTGAGAGGAAGATTACATTTATAAGTGTGTTAAAAAGGCTTCAAACTTAAGCTGCACACATCAAGCTGTAGAGAAGGGAAGGATTGCTGCTTACTCAGATTGCAAAGCCATCTGTGTAATAGACACTTAACAGTCCAAAACCAGAGCATCCCAGCTCTGAAACTTTCAACCTTTGTTTTCTGCACTTAATAATTCTCTAAAGTTTCTTTATTTGATCCCTGATGTGGAATTTGGATCTGCTCCCCCCCCCCCCTACTCTGCTCCCTGTGACATAGACAGACACACACACACACACACACACACACACACACACACACACACACACACACACACACACACACACACACACACACACACACACACACACACACACACACACACACACACACACACACACACACACACACACACACCCCCCTTGGGCTCAAAAACCCATCCACATAAATAACACCGCCATGTGTTCCCATATGCGCAAATTTAATAGCCAGGTGCACCAGATAAAAGAATTCAGTAGCCAGGGACCTTGTAGTTAAAAGGATGGTAGTATTGAGTAGCTGTCCCTTAGCAAATGCACCGCATTTGCTGCAGAGTGAGTAATCACATAGGCTTACTTGTGCTGCAGCACTTCACTGATCAGCAAAGCACTAAACGTGGGCTGAAAGCACCAGAGTGCAAATGCAATTGCCCCCGCTCAGATAGCTGTATTGATCAGACCCACTTAGCAGTGATCCCCTCAGAGAGAAGCATTAGGTAGGACCCCTGTTGTATCATTAATAATCCGAACATCTGTATAGCGCTTTTCTCCTGTCGGACTCAAAGTGCTCAAGAGCAGCAGCCACTGGGACGCGCTCAAGAGGCCACTCTGCCGTGTTAGGGAGTCTTGCCTTGAACTCCTTACTGAATGGGCACTGACCCTAGCCAGTACTGAACCCTGGTCTCCCATGTCAAAGGCAGATCCCTTAACCAGTACACTATCCAGCCACATTATTAACCTCCCTGGCATTCAATCTCCCCAGGATTTCTGTGCAAAAGGTATTCAAATTAATTTTCATAACCTAAATAAATACCCCCAATCACTCATCCAATCCACATTACCTCTACACACAAACCACAGAAGGGCCCTTCTATAAAATATATCAAAATTACATAAAAAATGGGGATATTTAGTTTCTCATGCGTTTAGATTCTACTCCAACAGTGTCCTGTATACATCTAAAAAAGCCTTGTGTTAAAAATGAGTCCGTCCTTATAACTTTTTATAGTCGCATCCCGTTTCCAAGATGGCGATGAAAGACCAGATCCACTTAGCAGGAAATGATTTGACTTACAGTTCAGTATATAGGATCTATATACTGAACTGTAAGTCAAATAATTTCCTGCTAAGTAAGTGGATCTGTCCTTTCATGTAGAGGTAATGTGGATTGGATGAGTGATTGGGGGTATTTATTTATGTCATTCTGATCTTTTATTTAAATTAAAGAGCATATATATTGATAGCGCGTTAGACGTATATTTTTTATAATTCTAGCAATCAATATTGAGGGTTTGAGGGATCCCTCTGTCTTATACGCTGCTGAATTGATAGGGAATCCTCTCCAGCGCATGGTAATTTGATTCTAATTTTCATAACCTGTTTACCTGTTACTTGACAAAATGTGTCAAGCAAGGGTCTAGTATACAGTGCTGGAGAGCATCAATACTGTACACAGCATGTTTTGTATTGACGTGTATAGCAGTCAATACCGCTAGGGGGTTAACCTAATGTTACTATCTGAGGGGCTCTATCTAATTTTGCTGGGATTATTATAGGGTGTCTTTTACGGTAAAATTGCTCAACAAATGGAATCATTTTGGAAATAGATTCCCATCAGATTTGATCGCTCTGATCGAAACAGCTAGGAAAATCAATAAGTCTACGGGTACATTTAGAAATCTTCTGTTAAAGGGGAACTTCAGCCTAAACAAACATACTGTCATTAAGTTACATTAGTTATGTTAATTAGATAGGTAATATAATCTCTTACCCACCCTGTTTTAAAAGAACAGGCAAATGTTTGTGATTCATGGGGGCTGCCATCTTTGTCATGAGGGCAGCCATCTTTTTGGTTGAAAGGAGGTGACAGGGAGCAGGAGACACAGTTCCAACTGTCCTGTGTCCTGATAACCCCACCCAGCTGCATACGCTAGGCTTCAAATGTCAAATTCAAAATGTAAGAAAACATTTTTTGCACCAAAACAGCAGAATGAGAGCAACATCAGAAATCCCATCATGCTTTGCACAGCATCAGGGGAAAAATGCCCGGGCAGTTTTCTTCTGTGCATCTAAAAATGAGGCTTGTATAAGAGAAATAAAGTTCTGATGCTGTGAAACTGTTAAACACCAGGCCTTTTCAGTGCTGCTGAGTTGATTTTTAGTCTGGAGGTACACTTTAAGGAAATCTAATTCTATCAGTGGGTGGTTGCCCAAAGCTTTCAATATGTGCTTTTTCAGCCAATTAAATCATGTCTGTGGAAACCTTCTTTTCCAGGGGATCGGGCTAGAAAATAAAATATTCAAACTGCTTAGAAGAACGGAAAATGCAGTTAACTTCTAAAGAATAATAAAACCTTTATTTTTAGTGCCCAATCCAAAGAAACTTCAAGGAGTTCTTTAAAAGATAGTCTATCTCTGCCTGCCCTGGCAATGGTAATGGTCCACTTTTAGTAAAAAGAAAGTGGGGTCATGTGCTGTTCAGGATGGATAGCACTCTTCAGTTTCAGAAGAGGAGAGGTCACTTGCAGGACAGGATTCTAGCCTGGAGTTAACTTGCCTGCTTTTCTTTTGTTGGAGTTGCAGCTTCCGTTTGTGAAGGAACTCTTCAGCTGCTGCAAGTGTTCCTTTATGCAGGGAGAAGGAAGTCTGTTCATTATGTCTTTATTATGTCATGGCTGTCTCTGTCAACTCGGTAAAAATAATGCCTTGTTAATTACCCTCTACAGGACCGCAAGCTGTCGAAGGCTGAGCGCCAGAGGTTCAAGGAGGAGGCCGGCATGCTAAAGGGTCTTCAGCATCCCAACATCGTCCGTTTCTACGATTCTTGGGAGTCCACCCTGAAGGGCAAGAAATGCATAGTGCTGGTGACGGAACTGATGACCTCAGGAACGCTGAAAACGTATGTTATAACCAAAGTCCTAAACATTGGTGGTTTTCACTGAAAATCACAGGCACATTTAGATGGTACAAGCATTAACATTTTATTTCAACCAAAGATTTGTGTGTGGGACAGTTGAGTACACTTTGTGTTTAGCAGAAAGGACGCCTTCATATACTGCAAGCAATTCTTGGCATTTATTAGGGTTGTAAAGCTAAAAACAAAATGCCAAGACATATACATTCTGTGGTCTGAGGCCAGTTGTGACAGTGTCTTTCTCTGTTGATTTGATTTTGATGGGAGTGAATGGAAGAGGCCAGCCAGTGCCACTGAAATCACCAGCAAGTGCCAGTATGGACCTGCTGAAGTACCAGACAACGTGAAATACTCCTACTCCAGTACCAGACAATGCTGGTGTTTTGTCTGTATGTTAGAAGCAGGGAAGGATCTCTAATAATGAGAACAAAATTTGTTACAGATGTATTGTTACTGAAAAAGCCTCTGAAGTGAGTTGCTAACAGGAAGTGCTAAGCAGGAAGGTCTGCTTGGCGTAATTGCACAGTTAACACAAGGTGTTAACACAAGATGTTTACACACGCACCACCGCCGGCAACGACTGGTCCGCCGAACCCTCCCGCTGGGCGGACGGTCAGCCGACAGACGATCCGCTGAGCCTGGTCGACAGCGCGTACACGCACTACTGTCGGCTGAACGTTTTCCCAGCGGGAGGGTCCGGCGGACCAGTCGTTGTCAGCGGTAGTGCGTGTGTACGCACCTTAAAGGTAGCCATACTTGATTACGTAGTTGGGCGTGCTCTGGGCACGCACACATCTCATTACAATAGTGTGCATGAGCGATATGGAGCTGAGATCAAGAAGCATGCTGCTGACAGAAGATAACTGGGGGGGCGAATCCTGCTTTCGCCCATTGTGCAGCCTCTCTGGTATCCTTCCTCCGACTATCGCATTTGTCCACTGTCATCAACACACCAAGCGGACAGAAGCCGACATAAATGCTTCAAGTGTTTCAAATGTTTACAAGATTTATTCTTGGATCTCAAGAGTTTCTTTTCAGTAATGTCAAAGCATCTAGTTTGACAGCTTTATTCAATTGTTCTTTATGTTACAATAATAAACAACTTGTGTAGCAGCGGAATTTGCTGTCGGAAGATTTGGGCCTAATCCACCTTTTAGATTCGGCTTGCAGTTGAAAGCAATTTTCAAACAGAGGAAATTTCCACTCTGACTAGTCAGTTACATTGCAGGGGGCGGGTACTATCATTCTCTTCAAATCTGGGACAGATTTCTAGCTTGCTCAGAGTGTAATTGTGTTGGCTCAATATAATCTTCACAAATCACAAACAGGCTCTTTGTGCTGTAAAGAGAAGCATGGACTTATCAGATGAACTTCTGAGAATCTGCTTTAACACTTTCCTGCCAGCCCTCCTCGCCTCAGAAATTCCTCCCCTGCCTTGTTCAGAACCAGTCTTGAATGTATAGATTCCTGAGTGGGGTTCTGTGAGGCGAGATCCAGTTTCTTCCTGAGGGGTGTCAGTCTGGGGCAGCAGGAAGTTTGGGAGGAAATGGGTGGGCTTCAGTTCATGCTTTTGTGCATTTGAGGTCTGCACACAGGGAAAGAATGCAGAGAATTTAGGACAGTAAGCTTGCTCATTGTCAGCTCGTCCATCATCTCTCCGCCATGTGCTGCAATTCTGTTAGGAGAGTCACAGGCTCCCTCTGCTGGTAGTTTGGGAAGTTTTACATTTCATTCGTAGTCTAATTTAAAATAGAAAAGCACACATCACATGTTTCCATACTGCGCTGCAGAACAAGGCCACTGTTGGAAATCGCCCTTCCAGATACTGTAGACAAGCCCTCATCACTATGTTCATAATATCGCTATTGTGAATATTTGGAGTGCCTCAGAAATGTCAGATGCAGTTAATAGCATATTAACCACTTCGCATCCAGACCTTATTTTCCCCTTATGGACCAGAGCAATTTTGACGTTTTAGCTATGTCCCTATCTAATCAGCCATAACTTTATCCCTACTCACTATACCTAAATGATCTATGTATCGTTTTTATTCAGGACAAACTATAAACTTTTTTTGGCGGGTATTTTGTCCCTAGACCAAAAAAGTTTTCTTTGCATTTTAATGGGAAAAAGGTGTGTGTGTGTGTGTGTGTGTGTGTGTGTGTGTGTGTGTGTGTGTGTGTGTGTGTGTGTGTGTGTGTGTGTGTGTGTGTGTGTGTGTGTGTGTGTGTGTGTGTGTGTGTGTGTGTGTGTGTGTGTGTGTGTGTGTGTGTGTGTGTGTGTGTGTGTGTGTGTGTGTGTGTGTGTGTGTGTGTGTGTGTGTGTGTGTGTGTGTGTGTGTGTGTGTGTGTGTGTGTGTGTGCGTGCGTGCGTGCGTGCGTGCGTGCGTGCAAATCATTTCCCAGTTTTTATCAATTCCATTTTAAAAATAAAAAGTGCCACAGGAGATAAACATGTCACCAGTATTATGTCCCCCAGTATAGATAGCAAAATGTGTCCTGAGCATCAGCCCCCCTTTCCCTTGTATAGCCAGATGTGGCCCCAATATCAGTCACCCCCAGTATAGACAGATGTGTCACCAGGATTGCTGCCCCTCATAACCAAATGTGTCCCCAGGAATAGTGGTCCCCCATTATAGCCAGATGTGCCCTCAGGATTAGCGGGTGCACCCAGGATTGGGCCCCCCCACCATTATAGCCAGATCTGCCCCCAGTATAAAATATTTCACTCAAAATTTGTGTATTTGGCTCCTCCTATTTTATCCCCCCCAGCTGCACATTTTACCCCCTACCCCCCCCCCCCCCCCCCCCCACCAGGGATCCATGCACCCCCATATTGGCCAGCCAGATGCCCCCCACCCAGGCAGCCCCCTCGGTGGTCAGATCGCTATAAAAAAATGATCAGAAAGCAGCCTGACTCACCTTATCTCGTTCCAGCGATCAGCCTGCAGCCCGAGCATCCGATCCCCGCTCTGCGCACAGCCCTGTGATGCTGAATAGCCAGGTCCCGGCTTGATGACGTCATTACACGGCTGAGTTCAGAGCGGGGATCGGAGGCTCGGGCTGATCGCTGGAACGAGATTCACTTTCATATGCATAAAGTAAAATGTTGATGAAATAATGTAGCTATATTTTCTATACTGGACAGACAATAGGGGTCAGTTCCTGCAATTATTATTATTTAGTATTTGCATAGCGCTATCATCTTATGCAGCGCTGCACAGAGAATATATAGACCTGTCACTTAGCTGTCCCTCAGGAGCTCACAATCAAATCCCTGCCTTAGTCATATGTCTATGTATGTATCGTGTAGTGTATTTATCGTAGTTTAGGGCCAATTAACTTATTTGTATGTTTTTGGGATGTGGGAGGAAATCTGAGTACCTGGAAAAAACCCACGCAGACACGGGGAGAACATAGAAACTCCAATGCAATTCTGCTACTTTGCCATTTCAACGCGTAGGAGAGAAATGGCCGCGGGGAGACTTGGGTGCAAGATACAGCCGATAAACTGCTTACCCTGCTCCTGCACAAGTCCCGGCGGCATTAATTACTATTCCCCCTCCAGGTCCACGTGGATGGTGGGGAATGGTGTAATTCGGCTTCCAGCTATTGCTGGCGGCTGCATTCGTGTTTTAAAAGTAACTTCAGCGCCGAAGTTGCTCATTGTGCGCCGCTATAGCCGTAATTCCTATTACGGTCTATGTTGTGGCCGGCTGCGCCAAAATCTTGTCTGCTATAATCCATGTGCTCGGCTGATCATTGGCTATCCGGCTTTAGTAGCTGCTAAAGCTAAGCTAGCATGACAAACAGATGTTCATTTTTTAAAGATCCCTGAAGATAGTGTCTGCATTTTTTTTCTTCAGGTTTTAAAGAGAATCTGTATTGTTAAAATCGCACAAAACTAAACATACCAGTGCGTTAGGGGACATCTCCTATTACCCTCTGTCACAATTTCGCCGCTCCTCGCCGCATTAAAAGTGGTTAAAAACAGTTTTTTTAAAAGTTTGTTTATAAACAAACAAAATGGCCACCAAAACAGGAAGTAGGTTGATGTACTGTATGTCCACACATAGAAAATACAACCATACACAAGCAGGCTGTATACAGCCTTCCTTTTGAATCTCAAGAGATCATTTGTGTGTTTCTTTCTCCCTGCAGAATCTCATGCACTGAAGTTTCAGGCTGCTCTTTTTTCTCCTGCAAACAGCTTTGCCCTTGTCTGTAATTCTTCAGTATGTGAAAGCCCAGCCAGCTCAGAGGACGATTTATCCAGCTTGTAAAAGATAAGAGAGAAGAGAGAAGCTGCTCTAATCTAAATAATACACAGGCAGTGTGCAGAGAGGGGCCTGGAAGGGGGAATTCATAGCAGAACCACAACACTGAAGAACTTGGCAGCCTTCCAGACACAGGCTGACAAGTCTGACAAGGGAAAGATACATTGATTTATTACAGAGACTGTGATAGCAGAAAGTGCTGCAGTACGCTAGAACACATTAGAATAGCTTTTGGAACTTGTAGGATGATAAAAAACAGGATGCAATTTTTGTTACGGAGTCTCTTTAAAGAGAACCTAAACATCGAAGGGTCAGGAATGAGAATAATTTTCCTAGAAGCTTGTAGTTCCTCTAACCTTTTCCAATCCCATTTCTGGATCGTTGAGGTCTACAGTTTTTTTAGGCTACATGTTGTTGGCAAGGAACTTGTACAGGATTTGTGTGGGAATTTGGAGGTTGCAAAGTGTCCTGTACAATAAACTGGAACGGCAATAGACCTGACTAAGCAGGTTGAGCTTTCAAAAGCATGGAATCAGTACTGCTGGTTACTTGTTCTCTGAAATCTAGTAAAGCACTAGTTTGATTTCATTGTAAGCTCCCCATATGTGTTATGCTTCTTTCTGCTCCTTTGCTTTAAGGTCCAGTAGAGACAAAGTAAGTACTCATGAGTACACACCGGTCACCCCACTTATTGGTAGGAGAGAGGTACATTGATTTTCCCTTTCCAATGATACCTCTGAAGGGGATTGATCTATTGCACAAGTAAACTGTCAGTTATTGAGTTATTTTTAAGCAAGAAAAATTGACAAGCATAAGGATCTGAGCAACTTTGGTCAGGTCCACATTGGGCATGATTCACAAAGCTTTTTCACCTGGTTTCCTCTTCATCTTATCTAGGTTATATTTTTAAGCTCCCAAAGAGCAAAAATACAATATAATTAAAGTAAGAAAAGTAATATTGAAATGACATTAATCAGGAACAACTTACTTTGAGTGATTATTTTGCTAGTAAATGCGCTGAAGGGTTATTTTTATCAAGTATGTGATAAATAAGTCATTTGAGAAGTTTTGTTAATAGAGCCCATTGTGATGGCTAAATGACTGGATCAATGCACCTTCCAAACCGATCTTGTGGGGTGTTCCTGTTCTTCAGTTGAAGATGCCACTACAACAAATGATGGACAACTGGGTAACTGGTGATAGAATTGGGGATGTTCAAGGCTTGTTGTGTGTAGGGAATGAAGGCTAGCACATGTTATAATCCCATAGAGAAGCAACTGTAGAAGAAATTGCTGAGAAAATAAATTGCTGGTCATGGCAAAAAGATAGAAGAATGCAAAATGCGTTGCATCTTGCTGCATATGGGGTTGCATAGCCAAAAACCAGTCAGAGTTCCTATGCTGACCCCTGTCCACGGCCAAAAACCCTTACAGTGAACATGTGAGCATCTGAACTGAAGCATGCAGAAAAAAATGTGGCCTAGTCGTACTGGCCTCCAGATTTCCTAGATCTCCATCTAATATAGAATCTCTGGTATGTGCTGTATAAACAAATCTGATCCATGGAGGATGCAGGACCTTTTGAGGATCTGCTGCTAATATCCTGATACCAGATACCACAGGACACCTTCAGAGGTCTTGTGAATTCCACGCCTCGAGGGGTCCCAGCTGCTTTGATGCACTACATTGTCCCACACAATATCAGGCAGATGGTTTTTCATGTTTGCTGATCAGTGTGTATGGTTGAAATGCTTTGCATTGATAAGTGGTATAACGTGTCACTAGATGTCCAAGAACCAGCCCCGATTTATATTTAATGCATAGGTATGGTTTACTTTAGGAATTTATTGGTGTTCCAGGTTATTGTACAGGAGAATTCGATGAACCCTTCAAATTCCAACACAGATGATTTAAAGTTGTTGACCAATAAAATGTGATTGCAATTTATAATTTGAGAGAAAAGGCTCTCCATACAGAAAGGCTGAGTCAGTTTTACAGTGCCCTCTACACCCTCTGACTGAACGAAGTTGTTTTCTCTTCTGACATTAAGGGCCCTTTTCCACTACAGCGTTTGCGATTGCTTAATCGCAAAACCGCAAACCGCTAGTGATTTGTCAAATCGCTACAGTTTGCTTTTAGCATAGGAATCGCGGTAGGTCATTTCCACTACCGCGATTCGTTTTTGACCGGATCGCGATCGCGCGGCGGAGCGATTATTGCCGCGATTTTGCTATGCAGTGCATAGCATAGCAAAATCGCGGCCGCGAACGTCGGGGAATCGCCGGTAATTGCGATTCAGCAATCGCTAGCGTTCAGCGTGAACGCTAGCGATTGCTAGTGGAAAAGGGCCCTGACTCATCTTTTCTATATTGTGAGCCTGTGAATTCAATTATGGTCTTCTGTTTCTTTATGGCCAAATATTTGAGAACATTTTTTACATGATCTATGTTGGAATTCAAAGGGTTCATTGAAGTGTCCT
Organism: Hyperolius riggenbachi; assembly: GCF_040937935.1. Taxonomy (NCBI): domain Eukaryota; kingdom Metazoa; phylum Chordata; class Amphibia; order Anura; family Hyperoliidae; genus Hyperolius; species Hyperolius riggenbachi. The sequence goes on from NC_090648.1 coordinate 437,413,741, forward strand.
CCACTATAAATTGGAACACCAATAAATTCCTGGAGGAGTAGGTCATAGCTACAAAACACAAGGGATATAATTGATGCTGATGGTTACTTGTTCTCAGACATCTAGTGAAAATCACTCAGAATATTTTACCATGTCCTGCTGAATTTCTGATTGATCTGCTTTCTCTTTCTTTATGAGAGTATGCTTTTTATTTCTGTGATAGTGTGCTTTTTGATCCACAACCAGCTGATTCAGCTGAGCTTATCTGCATAATCCATGTGCTGAAACTCTCATAGCATGCATTTCCATGAGTTTCAATTACTCCCGACGAGTTGAAATGCACTGCACAACAACTCACTGTACTTCACGTACACTATGTGCAGTGCGTCATAACTCACTGCAACTCAGTGCGAATGAGCCATAAATCTACTGACAGATGAAGCAGATAAGGAGTAATCTTGCTGTAATGGCTTGGGGTATATTAGGTGCCGAGTGAACTGTCCATTCTTGATGTTTGTGTGTTGAAAGTAGGATAATTGGGGAAGGTTTATGGTCTGAGTGACTCTGTCAGGGGCCTATTAATGTTGATCTGATGACTGGGTTGAAGCATCTCCAAGAGGGTTTGGTGTTGCGATTTAATCCCCAGTGTACAGTATTTACTTTATAAGCATTTTATATAAATACTAAATAATAATAATAATAATTTAGTACTCTCCAAAAGTGGTCCAAGAAAAAAAACAGGTGAACTGACTTGCAGGGTGATGAGCACTCAAGGGTCAACGAATGTTGATTGTAATAGGTAGCTCATCTGGTCTGCTCTCAGAGTTGTACCCCACATTGCTGAAATTATGGAGGGTGCCATCTTAATTCCCTTATAAGCAATACCAGTTACTTGGCTGTCATGTTAAGCTTTTGTTGTTTTTCAGTCACAAACCTGCAACTAGCATGCAGCCAGTGAACTTCTGTGTTAGCCTGCTGTATGACATACCTTTATGTTGGTAAATAAGAAAAAAAATATTGGTAAGTGAAATATTACATTGCATTGACACCTGTGGCGTGCAGGTAGAACTGTCCAGAGAAAACGGATGCACTTTAACAGCTGTAAAGCTATGCACACATGCTGAATGAAATTTGACCAGTATGGTTGATAAATACCCCTGTTGAGCAAGATTCTAGCGCAGGCCTGGGCAATGTTTACGCAGCCCAGTCCACATTATTAAAATTCCACTCCTCCCTCCCTGTAAAATTGCACGTGGTCAGCGGGGAATTTTAAACTAGTCTTGCTCACGGAAGTACCGTGTCACGTCTCCATGGTAACAGGACGTCACACCAGCGTGTAATATGCTGGCGTTTCCTGACACATAATGCGACATCCTGTTGCCATGGAGACGCGATGCGGGACTTCCGTTAGTGAGGTGAGTTTCAAATTCCCCGCTGCCCACACACAGTTTTACAGGGGGGAAGTAGGGGAATCCAAGCTGCTTGTGGCGGGCCAGTGTAACGTTGCATGCGGGCCGCAGTTTGCCCAGTGCTGCTGTAGCGTATATGCCGAAGCCACCGACAGATCTTTAGCTACATCTGACACTTAAGAGACCCCTTAGCACACTGTTCTCCCATTCACTCCACTTACTGGAAGCAGTTCCCTCGTGCACCACATGTAGTCACCTCGTCCTGCCTCCATTTTGACTCCTGTTGGTCACTGTTACACACTTCCATCTCACTGAATCATTCCCATACACAGTCCTATTATGTGGTTAGAATTCTTAGTATTGTGTAATTCTCACACATTCAGGGCTAGTTTATCATTTTTGCCAGAGGGAACATGTCTGGATAATTGTGCTAATAATATGATGTGATGGTAAAATCCTTTTCTCTGCTATTTGTTTTGTTTGGAGCCTGCAAGCATTTCTCCATCTTCTGCTTTCAGCTGTCCACTAGCTAAAGGCTGGTAACAGTCTCCCCCTCCTGGCGGGCATGACAAAGCCGCCATTTATACGAAACACGCTCTCTGTTCTGTGTGTTGTGGTTTAGGGCCACTGTGTTATTGAGATAAGACTCCCAGTTCTCACCAGCTGCAAGCCTACAAATAAAATTCCTTTATAACGCACATGCGACAGGCTTTGAAGGTCCCAGTCTCATTAACAGACATGCCTTTGATCCAGAAAAGCTACATTAAGTGTGATTGCTTGGTACTGGGCTCAGTGAGATCACCCTGCATTGTTAGAGGTCTGGATGCTAACAGATGCTAAGTGTGGGCAGTACCCACTTCTAACACCTGGTTCATGAGGCAGTTAGGCTTTGTTCACACTGTCAAATGCAGATGGCGTGCGACCGGAACGCGCAGCGCATGTAGTGTGAACATCAGACAGTGCAGTATATGCACTTCTGATGATCTTGCGTGTCGCATGCTTTGCATATAATGTGAACGAGGCCTTACGCCTTCATGGCAGGACCCAGTGCACCGCGATCACTGTGATGGCCCCATAGGGCTATAACTGATTATGCGATGGCAAGCGGAGTTTTTGTGCGACTTGACCCGACGGACTACATTAAGTGTGCAAGGGCTTTAAAGAGGATCTCCAGTGAAAATAATGTAATAAAGTGCTTCATTTTTACCATAATTATGTATAAATGATTTAGTCAGAGTTTGCTCATTGTAAAATCTTTCCTCTCCCAGATTCACATTCTGACATGTATTACATGGTGACATTGTTACTGTGGGCAGGTTATGTAGCTGTTTCTAGCTGTTCTGGCTTTAACAGACAGCTGTAAACAGCCATTTCCTGTCTGTGAACATTGTTACATTGTGGCAGTTTGCCCAGAGTACCATACGGTACCAGAGCCTCTTGTGGGAGGGGTTTCAGCACAAAATCAGTCATACAGCGCCCCCTGATGGTCTGTTTGTGAAAATCATTATATTTCTCATGTGAAAGTGGGTATCAGCTACTGATTGGGATACAGTTTAATGCTTTTAAAGAGAAACTCCGACCAAGAATTGGAGGCAGAGGACCTGCAGAACCACCAGGCTGTTTGTATTGTTTAAAAGGAAATAAACGTCAGCCTCTGTATCCCTTTCACTTCAGGTTACTTATAAGCATGTCTTCTTATTGAATCAATAGATAGTCTTGCCATGGTATATTTCTGCTATCGGTTATTTTCCATTGACAATGACACTACCTGTTTCTTCTTTCTTTTTTTCCTTCTTATACCTCTTACTTTTATGGACTTTGATATAACCTGCTTTTCACAATGCTGACAATTTTCAAATTCCTTGTATGCATTGTTTTTCTCCCCAGCCATCTGCTGAGTTAAAATCTTCTGCCACATCAGGGCACGCTTTTGTTTGGTAGATTGGCTAAAATGTGGAAGTTTATTGATTAGGAATGGTTGGCGAAGTGAGTTTTGAGAAGTCTGCATCAATTCAGAATTTGTTGCAAGTTTGTACACCTTGAAAAAGGGACCAATTGAATGAGCCAGAGGTGGGACTCAATTGGTACATTTCCAAGCTGCATAAAATGATGCAGATTTAATCAGTGTTTGAATCTGCCAGAAATATTACCTGGTGTACGGACAAACGTACAAGCAATGCCCCCCTTTAACACCTGACCTGAAACAAGTTAACAAACCTAAGCACAGAGATATGTTCATGCTGCATCCACTAACGTGTGTGTGTGTGTGTGTTCTTCGTTCCTCTCCTCATTCCTCCTGACCTTTTTTCTTTTAGACAGGAAGAGGCAGGCTTGTAGCACTGTTCTCTTCCATTCCCTCCTCTTCCCTGCCCCTTTCACTCCCCTTAAGGGCATGGTGATAGGAGGGAACATCTCCACAAGTCTGCCTCTTCCTATCTGGAAATTTGACTTCAGTCCAATTTTTTAAGGAGTGATTACGGGGACTGGGGGTAATGTGAAGAGGAGCAGAAAACACACACGTAAGTGGATCCAGCATGAACTTACCCCTGTGCTTCCATAGGTAGCCTTGCTCGGGTCAGGTATTCTTTAAGATTTCTTGCACACATGGACGTTACAGGCGCACGTTAGTGCAGCCTGTAACGCTCCCCCAACACACAGCAATGTAACACAAGTGGGCTGTTCACACTGCCCACGTTGCATTACATTGTAACGCAGCAAAGTGCTGCATGCTGTGCGTTCTGTTTGCACATGCTCAGTCATGTTGGGAAGGAGGGGAGAGCGGCCGGGCACATGACTAATTAATATTCACTGCACGGTGTGACGTGCAGTGTTTACTTCCTGGAGCGGCCGCTCTGTGTGGCGATTGGCCGGGCGGGACCACGTGATGCCGCATGCGTCCAAGAGTACGCATCACGGACGCCAGAGTGAGCTGCAAAACGCGGCTCACTCAGACGTCCACACCAGAGAGCACCAGGCGTTGCGTTAGGGGCATGTTATGTGCCCTATAACGTCCCCTAAACGCAACGTCCTGGTGTGTAACTAGCCTAAAGCGGACCCAAACCGAACATTTTTTTATTTAAAAATATTTAGTTGCACCACTCTGACACATACAAGCATAAATAAACACTCCTTCAAACCTATGATCATTTCAGTGCATGCTTTTCACCCTTCTCTTTTCATAGCTAAGGTTATACTGGGGGCAGCCATTAGCAATTCCTCCATTGCCGGACACCATCTACTCCACCAGTTTGCCGGAAAAATCCCGTCAATTTGAAAGGAAGGGAGGGGTTCCTCCAATAAATGTAAAATATTTTATATTTGTCATCATGCAGCTGAAAAAAGGCTGCTATTTATTATTATAATTTAGAAAATAAATGTTATTTCTGAAATCTTGTATTTTTAATTTGGGTCCACTTTAACAATCATTAGAATACTATGGGGAAGAAGGGCTGTACAGAAACGTCAATACAGGTGGAGGGAGAATGGGGTTAGTACTGAATGAGGGAACCGTATACTCATCTGTCGTTCGTTCGTCAGTGACTTATAATGGCTTTATAAGGTCCTGAGAGAGAAAAATATCTGCTGTACATAAGAGCATGTTCAGGCCTCTTGCACACTACATGCGATTTCAATTTGCGATTTTGATGCTATTTTACATCTAATGCCGATTTGCGATTGTGGATTGGTGCTGCATTTTTTCTGCAGTTTTCTTTTTGTTTTGATAGCATCCAGGGAAAATTGCAAATCTGAATTGCAGTGTGCAGGAGGCCTCAAATTTATCAGTATGATGTCACTCCTGCCCACTGTATATTTCCTTCAGTGACCGCTGAAACTGTAAAATTCTGTGATCTGTAGGATCTCTTTCAGAGCAAATGTCCCAGTAAGTAAACAGTAAGTTTGAGTTCAGATTTTTCCTCATTCGCTATGTCTGTCTTAATTTCAGGTACCTCAAGAGGTTTAAAGTGATGAAGCTAAAGGTTCTCCGCAGCTGGTGCCGTCAGATCCTTAAAGGCCTTCAGTTTCTGCACACGCGTACCCCTCCCATCATCCACAGAGACCTCAAATGTGACAACATCTTCATCACCGGCCCCACAGGCTCTGTGAAGATTGGAGACCTGGGACTGGCCACTTTAAAGAGAGCATCATTTGCTAAGAGTGTCATAGGTAGGTCCATGAAAGTCCTCTCTCCTATTCCTTGTGCTCTACCTCTCATTTTCCTCTGCCTTGAGCAGCGTTGTCAAATAAACGTAATGGTCATGAGAACTGCTGGTTGTTAATGATTCTCTCTACTTGTTTATTATGTTGACTCTGTTTTTGTTTTGTGGAAGGCAGGGCTGGTAATAACCCCTTTCAGCTGCATGTCACAGTGGGAATTAAGCCAGAATTCACCAAGATTTGTTTATCTTGTATCAGCTCAGACTCTTGCTAAGATCTGAGTAAGCCAGTTAGTAGTTCCTACACACAAGACCAGCAGAGGGCACTAGGCGGTTTCCACATCCCCTGTGCAGCGTCTGGATCAAACACAAGGAAGTGCGCTCACTGTGTTTGTAAAAATAAATAAATATTGAAGGGTTTAAAACTAATGTCTATTCCCACAGATGTTCTGGGCTAAAAGTGGATTTACTTTGTTCAGTCTTCAATTTTAATAAACAAGGCGCCTTGAGACATGATCTACTCTTGTTAGTCTGTGATTTAATGGTTCTTAAGTGACAGTAATTCTTAGAGCAGTTGTCCTCCCTGCAAATTCTTGCTCCTGCGTGGAAGCCATGCTGATTTTTTAGGGCAGTTATTAACCTTTCTTTTCCAGGTAGGCCGAAAAAAAGCCGCTTTGAAATGCTTCCCTCCCTTACATCTTCTAGATCAGCCCCCCTCCACCTCTAAAATATAGACTACAGCAGCCCCCTCTTCCCCCAGCGTCCTGGTTATACAGCTCATCCTGACTACTTCTCTGTATTTCTGAGTGTTTTTCTGCCTGTAGGCCATGGCTCACCATGTTGGCTGCAGTAGGCCATTAGTGTGTACTGCAGCTCACACCGTAAGTATGTGAAGAGAAGGTTTCCGGGTGAGTGGGCTTTTTGCAGAAAACCATTTTGAATTTTTTTTTTTTCCCATGAGTTTTGCTAGCTGGACTTCGTGGCAGTTTTCCATTGCAAGGTTTCAAACACCCTCCAGCGCAACCAGGTGAATGGAAAGCCGTGCACCAAGCTAGTCTGACTAACAGGTTTTTCTTCCCAACAGCAGGTGGCGATGTCATCTTCCAGGTATGTGCAGCTCTAGTATAAACTTTTTAAAACATTTTCTACATTTTCGTATTGCAGTTTGTAGAAGCTGTAGCAGGTAACAAGCAAGACGGCTCATTGCATCTCTCCATTTACTTGGTGATGGAAGAAAAATAATAAAAAAAATTCAGCGTATGGGAAGATATCAGGTTTGCTACCTCCAGTTCAGTACTTGAGGCGTTTTGCAGCTAATTTTTTGCCACACCCCTTCAGCCCGAGGCCTTGCAATGGAAGACTTTTTAATCACGCTTTCTTTACAGTCTAACTAAGAAGCTTTCCTCCTTTTTTTTTCTTTGCCCCCCGCTCTCTCTGTCTCACAGGTCACCCGCCCCGAAACACTGTCGCGGTGAGTAACGCCCTCCAGCATCCTGATCGCTTAGAGAAAATTAAGAGTCTCTGAACCGTTCTTTTAATTTAAGGTACCCCTGAGTTCATGGCTCCTGAGATGTATGAGGAGAAATACGATGAGTCGGTAGACGTGTATGCTTTTGGGATGTGCATGCTTGAGATGGCCACGTCTGAATACCCTTACTCCGAGTGCCAAAACGCTGCGCAGATCTACCGCCGAGTCACCAGCGTAAGTGTCCTCTCACTGCCTCTGCTTACAGCGTGACGGATGAGCCAGCTAAGTGTGTCCAAGAGTCGCAAGGAAGAATGGAATGTTCTGATGTATTCTCTCCTTTATAAAAGAAAATAAAAAGAAAACAAACAAAATGTTACATTCTGTTAGCTTCACATTGCACCAGAAATGTTCATGCGTCTCTAGTGGGGAGATCAAAAATAATCCAGCAAACCAGGACTGCAGTTTTCTTTTAAAGCAAAACAGGTGGATTTAAAAACAAAACCATGCTACAGGCTACCTGATCCGGGGGGCTTGCTGGATCAGGTAGCATCAATTACTGCCGCTTCTACATCCTGCAATCGCCAATTTTCCTGGGGGAAATAACATGGCTGTATCCCCTGGGGTCACAGTGCTGCAGCTCTGGCTCTGTGCATCTCAACATGAAGAAGGGAGGTAGGGGAGAGGCAGAGCTGGCCAAGGGGCGTTCCTAACGCCTGAGTGTGCGTTTTTTAGGAGTGCCTCTCCTGCAGGGGATGCCCATTCTCCCTTGTCACCAGCTTCGGTGGGGTGATAGGAGGGTGGTGATCGTTTGGTGGGGGGGGGGGGGGGGGGGGTGAGAAACATGCCATGGACCAGGGAACATGCCTCTGTGTCCCAACCCCCCGTGCTGCCTCAGGTACACTTTGAGGCAAAACTATAGTGAGGGGGAAATAAAAACAAGTCCGATTCTTACCCACTTAGAGGGAAGGCTCTGGATCCTATTGAGCCTCTCTGTTCCCTCTTTCTGTTTTCATTCCCCTGCTAAACTTATGCCACCTCAGTGAGCCCATGGAAGGCTTTGAGAGCACTCGTGGACACAACTGCTTCCAAGGGCTCACAGAGGTATTTGTGTCCATGCTGGAAAGAGCGGACAAAGAAGGCACTTTGGGTCCCGTGTAAGATAGGTAGGCATCTGACTCCATTATATTGCTGTGCTGTTATATGCAAAGAAAAGAAAAAGGATGGAACATATTGGAACGAAGTACAGGTTCCTGATGGGTTAGTAAATTAGAGGGGAGTGTCCCCAGGCTGTTCAGATTAGTTGCGGGGGGGGGGGGGGGGGATTCTTGCTGTTAAGTTCTGCTTGCTGCTGCAGTTAAACAACAAGCCTTTCAACCATGGCTATGAACTGTGACCCAGGAGTGGGTGGGAAATAATAACCACTTGCCGCAATTTCAGTGAACCCAGTCCAAGTTTGCTAGATTAATCATGATCTCCCCACTGAAGATGCTGGGAGATGGCTTACTAAACTGAACACATTTTCACAGCTTCGAGGCATTACTGTACAAAATTATGGCAAACTGATATATTGTTATGTTTATGTGTGTGTTAATCTTCATAAGAGTTGCTAATTGATAATGCCATACATGATAGCTGAAACCTTTTGGAACAAGTTTTCTTTAGTTTGTAGTTTAGTAATTTACCAGTAGGTGGCAGCAGATCTCTTGATGATTTGTGTATTTGTAAGCAGGCAGGTGTATTGAACTGTAAAGGTAGCCATACACTGGTCGATTTGCCATTTGATCGACCAGCTGACAGATCCCTATCTGATCGAATCTGATCAGAGAGGGATCGTATGGCTGCCTTTACTGCAAACAGATTGTGAATCGATTTCAGCCTGAAACCGATCACAATCTGTGGAGCCGCCGCTGCCGCCTGTCTCCCCCCCCCCCCCCGCGCATACATTACCTGACGCTGGCTCCCGGGCATCTTCTCCACGCTGCACCCGCTCCATCCCGGCGCTTCCTGTGTCACTCCGTGACCAGGAAGTTCAAATAGAGCGCCCTCTATTTGAACTTCCTGGTCACTGCAGTGACAGGAAGCGCCGGAATGGAGCGGGTGCAGCGCGGAGAAGACGCCCGGGAGCCAGCGTCAGGTAATGTATACCGGATCGGCCGCCGCTAGCGACGCGCTCCCTACCCGCGGGCGATCGAGGGTAATTTCCCGCACAGCGCGTTCGACGGACCGATCCGATTTCGGGAGGAAATCGGATCGGCGGGTGCGTTTAGCGCGAACGATTGCCAGCAGATTCGATCCCAGGATCGAATCTGCTGTCGAAACGGCCGCGAATCGGGCCAGTGTATGGCCACCTTAAGTTCTTTTCCAAACAGGTTTGCAATGTAATATGCAGGCAGTAAACCTTTTTATTCCCTTCCCTAGTGATTTCTGTTTCACGTCCTCTCTTCTCCCTCAGCTGTTGCTTTAAATGAGTATCAGGAAGTCACTGTTGCCATTTTTGGTCTCATACTGCGGATGTCCAGAAGGGGCAGGGCATTGTTTGAGGGGGCAGGTTGAATATCTCTGTGGTTAATATAGCTGCATTCATGGAGAAGTGTGATCCCAATAAATAGATTCTAGGTCTGGGTACCACCGGGACAGTCTCCAAAGAGAAGCCTTTGGGTGATTTTCCGGCCAGGTGGTGTTGGATGTCTGTGCTTGGAGTTGTGCTTAAAATTAGGACAGCCAACAGCATAAAGAGTTTTTTTTTCTGTTTTTTTTTTGTTTGTTTTGCCCTTGAATAACTTCGTCCAGACTTTAATATATTAGCTGCTATCAGGTCCAGACCGCTAGACTTCTGACACTGGTATATAATGACTTCTGCATTTACTACAGTGGTTATCAGACATGCTTTTGGTGCAAATCAGGGTTGGAACGGAGTATCGGGAGAGCAGTAGCTTTCCTCAGCATTTTCACCCAGTGACCATAGCCAGGGCTGTGATTCACAGTATGCACCACCCCATTTTTGGCCTGAAATAGATGCAAGGATGTAATTTGAATGAAGAGTATGTAAGCTGAGATCATGTGACCAGATTGATATGCTGGGCATGCAGACAGACAAGGGAGGGATTGGGGCCACCCACGCCAATCATTTATAACAAGTGAAAAATCAGTCCGTAAGCACCAAGTTATGTCCAAGCTCCTGTCTCCCCCAATGAAGAGCTCTTAATCAGAGAGGCTTTAAAGTTGAATAAAGTCATGACACAAAAGGTACATCAATCTATGGAACAGACTTGCTTGTCTCTACTGTATACATAAACTTTACGTAGAATATGGTTTGGGACAGTAGGCACAAACGTATGTTCTTCAAGCTGATGTTGTCTGAGTGAGCAGACTCTGCAGTCAAAATTTGGGAAGCCTTTAGAGCTCTTGGCTTTCATTAAATAAAAACAAAACAAAAAACAAAACCCCAAGAGGTTTTGTTTTTTTGTGTTGTTTTTATTTATTGCTGCCTTGGATTAACTTTAAGAACATTGAAAACTTGAGGTCGTAGTGAGAACAGTGTGAAGGAGGCCATAACTCTGAAAGGATGATGTATTTTTATTCTTGCACTGAAAATTATGTACAGAAGTTAAGAAAAAAGGGACCTTGAAGAGTGAAAGATCTATATTATCATATGTCCAAAACTGTAGTCAGGAGGTAAAACTGAATTGTAGAACTTTCTTTGTTTTGAAGTAACGAAGTTAAAGGCTTATTTTTTTTCACTGCCTTAGATTTTCTTTAACTACTTCAGGATCCTTGCTACGTTTATCTATGTCCCTGTATACTTCACTTACAGATTAGGGGCGTAGATATGCGTACTGTTTTCTTACCGCCGCGTTTGCAATCCCTGTGCAGTTTCCGTTTGGTTGACCGTCGCAATCTTTTCCTTCTGTGGACGGGATATCCGAATCAGCTGTTCCCAACCCGATCACCATGCTGGCGATGACTCAGAGCCTGCAGCAAAAAAAAAAAACTCCCTACACGTCCGCGTTTTTGTATTAATAAAACACAGTTTAGCACCATCTTGTTGCCAAAAAGTAAAAATACACCATTCTATACTTTTACATAGAAAAACACGTGCCCCATAGCTACCAAAATAAAACCCTTGTTTGAAAAAATTACATATATAGTTACCTTAGGGAATTTTTTAATATGTCATGAGGGTATATTACTGTTAATTTTGCAAATAAAGTCTTGTAATAAGTGATATATTAAAAAGCACTAAACTGAAAAAGATACTGTATTTTTCGGACTATAAGACGCTCCTGACCATAAGACACACCTAGGTTTAGAGGACAAAATCCAGGGGAAAAATATATACTAAACCTGGTGCATCCATTCTGAAGGGGCATCTTGTGAATTATGCCCACTTTGTACCTTATGCCCCATTGTACCTCTTTTGTCTGTGTCCCCACGTGTCAGCCTCTGTCCTCCTCTATGCCCCTTTTTGTCCTCCTCTATGCCCCTTTTTGTCCTCCTCTATGCCCCTTTTTGTCCTCCTCTATGCCCCTTTTTGTCCTCCTCTATGCCCCTTTTTGTCCTCTTCTATGCCCCTTTTTGTCCTCTTCTATGCCCCTTTTTGTCCTCTTCTATGCCCCTTTTTGTCCTCTTCTATGCCCCTTTTTGTCCTCTTCTATGCCCCTTTTTGTCCTCTTCTATGCCCCTTCGTGTCCCCCGCTTGTCACCCTGTGTCGTCCTCTGCAAGGGCACAGCACAGGGAGTCCCCGACATTGCGGCGAGTTGGAGGCTTGTATTGGCAGGCGTACACATATCAGGAACTCTCTGCATTTGGACTATAAGATGCAGTCGCTCCCCCCCAATTTTGGGGGAGAAAAAGTGAGTCTTATAGTCCAAAAAATACAGTACATCTTTATTTCCAGATAAAATATTATCACCATACATTGTACTAGGGAGACAATTTAAACATTGTAATAATCGGGACAAATGGGCAAATAAAACGTGTGGGTTTTATGTATCAAAGCACATTTTATTTTAAATCTATAATATTTTTTTATTATTATTCCCTTTACAATGCATATAAAATAAAATAATTCTTAGCAAAAAGTACCACCCAAAGAAAGCCTAATTTGTGGCGAAAAAAAAAAATGTATAGATCATTTTATTGTGTTAAGTAACAATAACGTTATTGGTGAATGAATGGAAGACGTGCTGAAATGTGAAAATTGTTTTGGTTATTAAGAGGAGAAAAACCTGTGATCCTGAAGTGGTTAAAGTGGAACTGAACTCTTGAACAGAAGGAAAACGCAGAGAAATGCACCCTCTTTTTTTTTTTTAGAGAGTTTAGCCTGTTTAGGCACAAATGAGAGGGGAATTAATCACAAGTTGTAATTTGAGCACTCCCCGTGTCACATGAGGGAAGCGATGGCAGATAAGCTCATTTGAAAGCACAGGATGTTAACAATTTGTCTGCTTCCATGAATCGGAAAGTAGAAACCGTGCAGATTTATTGCAGGATTTGTATCAGCTGTAACAAAGAAATGTTTTTGTTTAAAGGTTAATATGCTGTTGTGTATCTTTTAGAGCAGAGAAGATGTTCCGAGTTCAGGTCTGCTTTAAATAGGCTTACACACCTCTGTTGTTATTATTATTGATTGATTTATAAAGTGCTGACATCTGTGGTAAGTAGTTATGGCCCAATTAACCAAGCCAACAGGTACCTATCAGATTGGAATTAAATCAGAAAGTTGATTGTTACCCTACACAGAAAACTCAGTTTCAGCAGAACCGATAGCATTGTATTGCTCGATGCAGTGCGGTGCTTTTTTCCCAACTTGTCTGATCAGAATTTCAGATGCCGCACTTCCAGTAATGATGGTATTTGACCCACACTATGCAGAGGTACTTACAAGGTGGCATAGATCACGGTTTGCAAAAATGTTCTCATGGCGACATTTTAGGTTATAGGGAGTAGGGTGGGTGGTTTATTTGCTGCCACATTCTGGTTGTCAGGGCTGGAGGCTGCATCCCTAATGCAGTGTTCACCCAGAATTTTTTTCCAGCCGGGTGGCATGAAAAAGTAGCCGGGTGGCATGAAAAAATGGCAGGGTGTGGCGAGATGAGAATGCAGGGCTGTCACTTCTCTGCTTACAGCAGAGGAGGAGTTGAGCAGATGACAGCCGGGTGCTCACCAAAACTAGCCGGATGGAGCACCCGGCTAAAAGAGTCTGGGGAGAACACTGCTTAATGTGTTGTCCCCCCTGTGTGCCTTTCCCTTACTAGTTACAAATTGATACAGCTCGCTGTTCTCTCCTCTTGGCTGTATTTGTTGTAGCACTTCCTTCGTGCAGCAACAATCAGCAGAATTTTTTGCCTTTTTTGTTAGTGTACCCATACTGTCTCCTAAGGCGGACCCCCTGAAGTTTACCGACAAGGGCTTGTCTGTAATCACATCGGGCCTGGCTCCTCTTCAGGCACGAGCGCAGGCATACTACACCTTCACGTGTATGGCCACACCTGCACGGGAAGCAGGAGCACATGCAGCCTCACTCGCACCAGAAGAGGAGTGCGGCCCGAATGTTGAAGTGGGTCCTGGCAAGCAGCAGGGGACCGGAGGACAGTGTGGGAAAGCTCTGGAGGATCCCGAGTCTTCCCTATCCTTAGCCACGTACTGGTATTTGCTTTTTAAGCTAATTTACGCCTCAGGTTCTCTTTAAATATGGGTTCTTTGTGAGTGTTTCGGGACAGAGCCCTCAGTACCAAACTAATGTTATTGTTGTTCCATGTTTGTCCATATTCAAGTTCATAATTTAATTGTGTAGGTGTTTGATTACAAACCGCCTACAATGCCGAGCTAAATTACAGGCAGCTGCATGAGTGATGCGATGCAGCTTGAGCTTTCTTTAACGTTCCCACAGGAGAAAAGAGGCATGCAAATATCAGGGTCAATGCTGACGGACACCTGCATTCACTTTAGGGCTGGTTCACATTCGGCGCTTCCCCGCCGCTTGTCTGCGATGCAGCAGGTGAAATCTCGCGACCTGCTCTTTTGATTCCCGTTCAATAGAACAAGAATCTCAGTGCGATCACCCCGAAACGCTGCAGTGTGCATGTATATATAGGGATACATTAGCAGCAGCGCTTTGCTGATCCCCGGTGTGAACCAGCCCTCATATTTGTGTCCAAAAGGAAAACAAAAGATCTGTTTGCCCACATAAAATGGAAAAATCTATGTGTAGCTACATTTGTATCTATACTTATAATGGCATGTAAATAGCAAGTTTATAGGTAAAACAATGTAAATCTAGAGGGGGAAAAAAGCAGTATGCATCGTTTAGAAATAAACAAACTTGTTTGATAAATGTAATTGGCAGCAGAGGGGGGTTTGCATAGAGACGGGAGAGCTATAATTGTGTGTGTTTGCTTTCTGTTTAGCGGGTGAAATTTGTTACTCATTTATTAGATCTCAGAGAACTTGGTCACCTTTGAGCTGTGAGTGGAATGCTACAGGCTGGCAGGGGTACTGCGGTGGGGATCACTCTGTGCTGTACCATCTTTATTACCTGCCACCTGGGGCATTGTCGTTATGGCTGAGAAGGTATGGTCCATTTAAACAATAAAAATTTCCTGGATAAAGAAACAAACCTGGGCAGCTAGCAGCGATGTTGGTGTTTCAGCAGTTTGGCTAAAGCTGCATAGGCAAGCTATATTTTATTTTCCTAAGACAATCATTTGTGTTGGTCTTCAGTGTTCTCACCAGGATCTTTTAGGCGGGTACCCAACCCGGCTAATTCTGGTGAGCACCCGGCTGTCATCTGCTCACCTCCTCCTCTTCCACCAATTCGGTAAGCAGAGTTGCTGGCCCTGCATCCCCCTCGTGCCCCACCCGCCTACTTTTTCATGCCACCCAGCTGGAAAAAAATTCTGGGGAGAGCACTGGCGTTGGGTGCATTGCAGTTGGAACAATGGGACTTAAACTTTTTGCCTTCCCCCTACCTTCACCGTAGAACAAGCAGCTCAAGAGAGAGGCCAGCAGTGTGTCTGTACAGAAATCATTCCTAAACTGAAATGAACATTTCAGGCAATATTATTCCAGCGTCTATACATTAAGAGGGGCTTGTGGTAAACTTAATGATGTAAACAGAGCATGTGATAATAAACCATTAAAGGTTATCTACAGGGACTTCTATTTTTTAGGCGTTGCAGAGAATGAAGTAGATGCAAGTGAAGTCAGTGAAACCATCCATTACAGTGAAGGATTAACCTCCCTAGTGGTATTGACGTCCATACAAAACATGCTGTGAACAATATTGACGTGTATAAATGTTAATACTCTTCTGCACTGTATACTAGACCCTTGCTTGACATATTTTGGCAAGTTACAGGAAAAAGGTTATGAAAATTGGATCACTTTTTGTACAGAAATCCTGGGGAAATTGAACGCCAGGGATGTTAATAGAGCCTTGAGAGGTCCAAGGTGATGTAGAGGACAAAGCTGAGGCCTGTACACAGGCACAGGGTGTCCTCTCCAAGTAAATTTAACCACTTGAGGACCGCGGGCTTTACCCCCCTTAAGGACCAGACCCTTTTTTTCCATTCAGACCACTGCAACTTTCACGGTTTATTGCTCGCTCATACAACCTACCACCTAAATGAATTTTGGCTCCTTTTCTTGTCAATAAAGCTTTCTTTTGGTGCTATTTGATGGCTCCTGCGATTTTTACTTTTTATTATATTCATCAAAAAAGACATGAATTTTGTCAAAAAAATGATTTTTTTTTTTAACTTTCTGTGCTGACATTTTTCAAATAAAGTAAAATTTCTTTATACATGCAGTACGAAAAATGTGGACAAACATGTTTTTGATTAAAAAAAAAAACCCATTCAGCCTATATTTATTGGTTTG
This sequence comes from Hyperolius riggenbachi, assembly GCF_040937935.1. Taxonomy (NCBI): domain Eukaryota; kingdom Metazoa; phylum Chordata; class Amphibia; order Anura; family Hyperoliidae; genus Hyperolius; species Hyperolius riggenbachi. The sequence goes on from NC_090648.1 coordinate 437,429,632, forward strand.
GGTAAAAGTTATAGCGTTTACAAACTATGGTGCAAAAAGTGAATTTTCCCATTTTGTAGCATCTCTGACTTTTCTGACCACCTGTCATGTTTCATGAGGGGCTAGAATTCCAGGATAGTATGAATACCCCCCAAATGACCCCATTTTGGAAAGAAGACATCCCAACGTATTCACTGAGAGGCATAGTGAGTTCATAGAAGATATTATTTTTTGTCACAAGTTAGCGGAAAATGACAGTTTGCGACAAGAAAAAAAAACCAGTTTCCATTTCTGCTAACTTGGGACAAAAAAAAAAAAAATCTGCCATGGACTCACCATGCCCCTCTCCTTGAAGTGTCTACTTTCCAAAATGGAGTCATTTGTGGGGTGTGTTTACTGTCCTGGCATTTTGGGGGGTGCTAATTTGTAAGCACCCCTGTAAAGCCTAAAGGTGCTCATTGGACTTTGGGCCCCTTAGCGCAGTTAGGCTGCAAAAAAATATCTCTGTAAATGACAATTGTTTGATTTTTTTTTTTACACACAATTGTCCATTTACAGAGAGATTTCTCCCACCCAGCATGGGTATGTGTAAAAATACACCCCAAAACACATTATACTACTTCTCCTGAGTACGGCGATACCACATGTGTGACACCTTTTTGCAGCCTAGGTGCACGAAGGGGCCCAACGGTCCTATTCACAGGTCATTTTGAGGCATTTGTTTTCTAGACTACTCCTCATGGTTTAGGGCCCCTAAAATGCCAGGGCAGTATAGGAACCTCACAAGTGACCCCATTTTAGAAAGAAGACACCCCAAGGTATTCCGTTAGGTGTATGGCGAGTTCATAGAAGAATTTATTTTTGTTCACAAGGTAGTAAAAAATGACACTTTGTGAAAAAGAAACAATAAAAATCAATTTCCGCTAACTTTTGACAAAAAATAAAATCTTCTATGAACTCGTCATACACCTAACAGAATACCTTGGGGTGTCTTTTTTTCTAAAATGGGGTCACTTGTGGGGTTCCTATACCGCCCTGGCATTTTACGGGCCCAAAACCGTGAGTAGTCTGGAAACCAAATGTCTCAAAATGACTGTTCAGGGGTGTAAGCATCTGAAAATTTTGATGACAGGTGGTCTATGAGGGGGGCGAATTTTGTGGAACCGGTCATAAGCAGGGTGGCCTTTTAGATGACAGGTTGTATTGGGCCTGATCTGATGGATAGGAGTGCTAGGGGGGTGACAGGAGGGGATTGATGGGTGTCTCAGGGGGTGGTTAGAGGGGAAAATAGATGCAATCAATGCACTGGGGAGGTGATCGGAAGGGGGTCTGAGGGGGATATGAGGGTTTGGCCGAGTGATCAGGAGCCCACACGGGGCAAATTAGGGCCTGATCTGATGGGTAGGTGTGCTAGGGGGTGACAGGAGGTGATTGATGGGTGTCTCAAGGTGTGATTAGAGGGGGGAATAGATGCAAGCAATGCACTGGCGAGGTGATCAGGGCTGGGGTCTGAGGGCGTTCTGAGGGTGTGGGCGTGTGATTGAGTGCCCTAGGGGCAGATAGAGGTCTAATCTGATGGGTAGCAGTGACAGAGGGTGATTGATGGGTAATTAGTGGGTGTTTAGGGTAGAGAACAGATGTAAACAATGCACTTGGGAGGTGATCTGATGTCTGATCTGCGGGCGATCTATTGGTGTGTGTGGGTGATCAGATTGCCCGCAAGGGGCAGGTTAGGGGCTGATTGATGGGTGGCAGTGACAGGGGGTGATTGGTGGTGATTGATTGACAGGTGATCATGGGGGATAGATGCATACAGTACACAGGGGGGGGGGGGTCTGGGGAGAATCTGAGGGGTGGGGGGTGATCAGGAGGGAGCAGGGGGCAGTTTAGGGCATTAAAAAAAAATAGCGTTGACAGATAGTGACAGGGAGTGATTGATGGGTGATTTAGGGGGGGGGGGTGATTGGGTGCAAACAGTGTTCTGGGGGGTGGGCAGGGGGGGGGGGGGGTCTGAGGGGTGCTGTGGGCGATCAGGGGGCAGGGGGGGGGGGAATCAGTGTGCTTGGGTGCAAACTAGGGTGGCTACAGCCTGCCCTGGTGGTCCCTCGGCCAATGGGACCACCAGGGCAGGAGGCAGCCTGTATAATACACTTTGTATACATTAGAAAGTGTATTATACACTTTGTATGCGGCGATCCGGGTGCTAGTAACCCGCCAGCGCTTACGAACGGCCGGCGGGTTACAGCGCGAGGGGGGCAGAGCCAGTCGCCGGTGGCTGATCGCGTCACAAATGACGCGATCGCTCCACTCATGCCCGTACAAGGACCGCCGCCAATTGTACATGCGGCGGTCCTTGCGGGATCCACTTGCCGGCCGCCTCTGTGCAGTGGGCGGTCGGCAAGTGGTTAAAGGGCGTCCAGTAAAATGGGTGCAAAGAAATTCCGATAGTAGACTACTGGTGATTTTACAGATATTATATTATCCCTCACTGTACCCCTATCTTCACACCTACTGTATCTACACATAGCAGTAACCTCCCCCACCTGCTTCTAACATTAACCACCCTCCTATCTATGCCTAACACAGCTAATGTAGCCAAACCCCCATTGGCCATTGCCAAAATACCGCCTGCAGCCAACCATAGCCACTGCCACATTCCCAAATTGCTTTGTAGACGCTGTCCCTGCTGCTGTAATAGCCGCACTGCAGCTCAGAAATTACTTCATAGGTGCCAGATGCCTGCCATAGCTGCTGTCACCGCTGCTGTAATAGCCAAACTCTGGCTCCCACTGTCACCACTGCAATTGCAGAATTTTGGTGCCCAGATTTTACCATCCAGCTATTGTAGTCGAACTCCGGCGCCCAAATTACTTCATAGGTGCCAGGTATACCCAGATGCCTGCCATAGCCGCTGCAATCACAGAATTTTGGAGCACAAATTTCAAAATTACGTTATTGTGGCCAAACCCTGCTGCCCATTTTACTTTGTGGCATTGAATGTTTTTGGGTGAGCACTCCTTCAATAGGCTGAGTGCTTGATACAGCGGCATAGGCAATATTGCCAAGCAGATCACGATCCAAACAATATCAGCACACCAATGTTTGCAAATCAACCAGCAATTTTTATTGTGCTTCAACTTCTACTGTACAAACCAATTGTTTCGAGGGCCACACATCCGGGATAAAGGGTCACCCTGTGTGGCCCCCGAAACAATTGTTGGTTTGTACAGTGGAAGCTGAAGCACAATAAAGCATGCTGTTTGTTTTGCAAAACATTGGTGTGCTGATATCATTTGGGTCTTCATATTACTTTGTGGGTACTGACCGTAGTCGCTACCTCAAACTACCAGGTATGCGCGCTGCATTTTAATAGCTTGGCGGATAAGCTTTTTTCCCTAGGCCTTTTCAAAGGACTAGAGGACATGATCTGCGCATGGAGGAAAAAAGTTTTAGCCATTTATTTAGGAAAGGGTTCTTTACAGTAAGAGTGATTAAGATGCATTGCCACAGGAAGTCGTTATGGCAAACTCTATACCTGCATTTAAAGGGGGCTTAGATGCTTTCCTTGCGTTGAAAGACATCCATGGCTACAATTACTAGGTAATACCCAGTGGTGTTGATCCAGGGATTTTATCTGATTGCCATATGGAGTCTGGAAGGAATTTTTCCCTTTTGGGGCTAATTGGACCATGCCTTGTAAGTGTTTTTTCGCCTTCCTCTGGATCAACAGGGATATGTGAGGGAGCAGGCTGGTTTTGTACTGGTTGAAGTTGATGGACGTATGTCTTTTTTCAACCAAAATAACTATGTAACTATGTAATTAACATTGCGGTTAATGCGACATCCATTTTACCTGCTTTGTTCCTTTCCCTGTACAGACAATCTGTTAAACTTCATGGAGAGGAGTGAACTGCTAGTGCCGATGTCCGTATCCTATATAATAATTTGCCTGTGTCTCTGCGTCCCATGTCCCTGTTTCAGTGCATTAGCGCTACTGCGCATGTGCTGCACTGACAGCCGTTGGGACAGGATGAGGACGGGCGTGCATGTGCGCTGACATGCGGCGGTGACAGACCTAGAGCCCGTTTTTAAACGGGCTTAGGTTGACTAGTACTGTATAACAGTAGTGATTCAGCATGCATTTCCGGGATGTCAGTTAACCAGTGATTGGGGAAGACTTGTGTATGTACATAAACACGGCACACAAAGTGGTCTTGATTGTTTTGGAGATATCATTTTTTTTTAATTCTATGGTAAAGTGTTTCAGAAAAATTCTTCAGCATCTAATAAAAGTGCACAAGGAAAAGTGCTGGCGTTTTGTTACTTCATCTCTGCAGGTGCGGCTTTGTAGCTAAACATACATACGGTATCTTGTGAGACACGAGGTAAGTGCTGCATTCCCCATTTTCAGGAAGGTTTTTGATTACAGACAAAGCTGAAATCGCAGCACAAAGCAAGCATGTTACAAGTCATATGAGGTAAGTAGCTGCAGAACCCTGTTGCATTGGAAAGGTTACCCATTCCTGGTACCTGCTTCTAGTACATTGTGTTCCTGAACTGCTGAATATCATGTTACATTTTCCCTAATGTTCTTTTCCAAGTACATGAGAAGTGGATGCCTCTAGGTGGGAAAAGACACATTGCATTATTATGGCAGTTCTGTCAGTGAGTCAATATTCAGGTAAATTAAACTGAGTAGGTCCTCCAGAAGTCAAGGAACCACAACTCCCAGCACACCCTTGTGATCAGTGCCCCCAGGTGCACAGATGACTGAATAATTTTTTTTACAAACAGGAAGTTGTGCTGGCCTGATTACATGGGCTGGTCATGCACGGTAGTTAATGTGTACATTTGTGCACTTTTGTAATTTCAGATGAAGAAAAAAATGGCTACTATGCAAATCTTTCCAAATCCATTTTGCTGCCAGCTATGACCTGCGTTTCTCTGCAGCCATGATAAGTCTACTCCTATGGTGAATGGAATAGATTGACATTTTCCTTGCCTTCCAAGGCTTTCAGCCTTGATTGTTTTATTCATGCTGGTAGGATTGCTCTCAGCTGGCAAAACTGTGCAGGGAAATTTGGGTGCACAACGGGCAGCCAAAGGCCAAAGTGTGAATTACTGCTATAGCGGTGCCCAGGCAGTAATTTGGGTGTCGTCAAAAGGCGCAGCACAAATTACTTTAAAACTGTGTAATTGGGCTGCCAGCAACAGCTGAAAGCAGAATTAAGTCTTTCCCCTGAGTTGTTGATGGCCTGGAGGGGGAATAGCAATTAATGCCGCCGGGACTTTTGCGGGAGCAGGGTGAGACATTTTTCGGATTCATCCTGCACCCAAATTTCTCGGTGCCGTTTTTGCATGTATGCCTCTCTTTCCAGTTTTATCTTTTTTTTTTTTTTGTCATGTTGCCAAAAAGTGTGTTTTTAGTGTTGTGTAGCAATGCAACTACAGGAAATGAAAACTCAATTCCTTTAGTAGGGTCAAATACAGCAATAGAAACAGACCATTGCAAAAAGTTTGAATTTTCAGATGACCACAGGAAGAAACAGTCCCACAGCCCATTTTCACATGATCATCGGTCTAAGGGGGAGGTATGTTGTGGGACTGCAACACATCACTTTTGAAGCTAAATTTGTGTGTTCGGCTTAGCGGGAGGAAAGACAGAGTACTAATTGTAGCCTTTCAAGGATATACACCGCCTTTTCTGAACAAGGGCCTGATGTGGAGCAGGAGTTATTAGCACTTTAAATATGGGTCATTGGATGACCACTGGGCCAGGAGTTGCAGACCAACTTTTAAATGGTAGAGCTAGGAAAGGCATCAGAGGTGATAATCAGAAATACTGTTAATATGAAATAATCTCATAAGGTTGTAAATTTGTCTTTTTTTTTTTCTCTCTTACTAGATGTGGTCACTTTTTCTTTGTGGTGTGGCTGTAGTCAGTCTTTGTGGCAAGGCTTTGGTCACTCTCGCTCTTGTGGCTGTAGTCACTCTGTCTTCTGATGTGGCTGTGGTCAGTCTTTCGGTTGCACTGTGCCTATGGGCACTGTGGCTCTGGTGTTGTAGCTGAAGTCACCATGTCTTTGTGGTGTGATCGTTGTTGGTCTTTCTGTTTCACTCTTGCTGTGGTCACTTTGCCTCCAGGGTGTGGCTTTTGTCAGTCTTTCCATTTAACTGTGGCTGTATTCCCTCTGGCCCTCGTGGCATGGCTGTGGTCAGTGTGGCACACTTTAGTGGCAAAATAAGTTTGATGTGGGACAGAGAAATACAAAGCTTCCAAAATGTAACATTTACAGCCATTTTAGAAGGCTAGAATATAGTTCAGGGCGTTTTTTTTCATGTGTCACATGGTTTTGTGAAAGATCATTAAGTTTTATTTTGGTTTAAACCCTCCAGGTCCCATGAAAATTTGAGTGACTTGGTATTATGGGTGCTGTTTTCCTCAGCAGTCTGTCCTCCTAGATTAACGTCTATGGATACACAGAGCAAGCAGAGAGAGGTTTCTGCAGACACACCACCAATCCATACTGTCGCTGATTTTTTTTTTTGTGCTCTTATCCCAGATTACTGACCTGTTAAAAAGTTTTCTCTAAGCTGCTATGGACGTTTTGATGTTTATTTGAACTACCACCTCGCTGTGTCCCTTTCCCGTGGGAGAGATCTGAATCATATGATCCAGTTTAACAGCATGCCCTACAATCCCGGTATTCTTGTACATATGATATGCTGGAAGATTTGGTGACTAATTGATGGGAACAGCGTAAAGGGAAGAAATATCTGTCTGCTTTCAGAACTTTTGTTTAACACGCGCTAATGCAACATGCATGATTTACTTCACGCTGAACTACTGCTTTGCCTGGTTCACACTGCAAGAGCTTTTCTAAGTGCTTGTGATTTTAGACGCTCTTGCTAATGCAGTGCTATGTGTGTTTTCACTTGAGCAATGTGATTTTTTTTTTTAAATCACCCATAGCATTATGTTAACAAAAGCTTTTAAAATCACTGGTGCTTAAAGCGGATCCGAGATGAAAAGCTAACTCTCTAAGTTGTCTATATATCTTATCTAAAGTTAGGATAGTTTACACAGCAAATATAGCTGCAAACACCTTGAACAGGTTATGATTATTTATTCCTGTGATACAATGAGGGCAGCCATGTTCTGTTTGTCCCACAACACAAACAAGCTGATAACATCTCCAGCCATCAGCCTCCCCCCCCCCCCCCCCCCTCCCCTCTGCCTCTGAAATCTCTGGCTAGTAACCTCCTCCTCCTGCCCTGACTGAGCTCCCATAAGCCCTTGCTACAGTGCCAAGGCTCTCTGGAAAAGTGTGGGCAAGGCTTGTTTAGTTTATAGCGAATTGGAGTATTTAAACAAAAAAAAAATTTGGCTTGAGGAACGCTCTATAAACTATCTGAAAGGAACACAATTATGCAATGAGTAACCGTTTATCTTGGATCCACTTTAAAAAGCTCTTGCAGTGTGAAACAGGCATTAGTGATATCTCTTCGCGATTTTCATTATGAAACAGCCTTTAGGTTTTGCAAAAAAAAATCTGCTTGCCGAAAAACAAAAACAAAACACTGAAGCTTAAAGCGGTATCGTCACCATAAAAATCAAATTTCAACAGCAACTGGTCTGAGTGTATTCAGTTATAAAGATGCTAATCCTTCATTCAAAACTTTCAAAACTTTTTCTGCTGTTATGATTTGGAGTTATCACATACTTAAGGAGCACTGGCCCTTTAGTAGTCGTGCCAAAGAATTGCATGCTGGGGATTCTTTTTATCTATAATCTATTCCTCCTCTTCCCTTTATTTCCCTGCCAGCTGCTTATCTGAAACCTAATCCCCTAATCACTTGTGTTTACAAGCAAGGCTGAGGTGACTCAGTGATTGGAGGAGACAAGAAAAAATGTAGAGGGCAGAAATGACATCATGAGTTAGCCTTAACTGTGGGCAAAAGACATGGCCTCCACCAGGAACAGAATTCTTGTCATTTACTATATAACATTCACTGAAATCAAAACGTGGACAGTATAATACATGTGTTATGTAAGTAGATCAAGTATTTATCTACTTATATATGTGTTTTTCCCCTGGCATAGTATGGCTGATCCTACTGCTTTAAAGGGAACCTGAGACGAAGGCACGTAAGCAAACAAGATATATGTTGATGCTAAATGGTACTGAATTTCCCTCTCACGCTCCAGTTGTGCCTCCCTTCTCAAAAGACAACTCTCTGCTCCTGAGAACAAGAAGCAGCTGGGGTCATCGCATGACCACTGCTGTTTACATAAAGATGACTGCCAATTAGATGCTAATTGTTTTCAGTTTGCTTGTAAATTGTATGCAGCATGAAATTGGGATAATCAAAAAAGTGTGCTATAAATAACAAAGTGAACCCGAGGTGAAAATAAACTGATGATAAACTATTGTATTTATCCTCCTCCTCCTAAAAAAACAAAAAATGGTTTTATTTTATATTTAAAGATTAACAAAGTAAATTCAATGTCTTATTATCTTTGTCTATTAAGTGTCCCTGAGTTAAAATACATGAACTATTCCTCTTTTTTTTCTACCTCTCCCCGCCCTCAGAAGTTGCATTCTGCCTGGAAAACTTTTATGGCTATAATTTGCTTATTAGTGATGTTTACTATATTCCCTACTGACAAGACAGAAGTTGCTACTTGCATACCTAAAAATTAACTATTTCAGGTAACAAAAGAAGAAAAAAACTAAAATAGTTTTGCAATGTACACATGTCGCCTTGGGGTCACGTTAAAATTAATTTTGGCGGCATAGTGGCTAGTGCTGCCGCCTTGCACCGCTGGGTATTTCCACCCCCCTTTCCCCCAATAAATAAATATTACCTTTGACTATGACTTACGATGGTTGGGGTTTAGAATGTCTATGAGCTCTGACTATGGTACAAATGTAATGCAATCCTTACAGAGTTTCAGTCTACTGTGGCCCTACTTTATTAACACCTTAATTCATCAGTTCACAGTAAATAGTATGTAACTGGATGTACTGTAGGTGTTTGAAGCCACGTCCATTCAGGCTGGTCTGGAACGGATTTGATGATCAAATTGTATTTCAGTATTGAATGGACAGGATCTAAGCTGAATGCAGAGAATGATCTCCCCTTTAGATCACAAGCAACTTGGATGCTTTTATTTTCATAACCTCTCAAAACTTCAAACATCTGTAAATGGTGTTTGCATTGTTATAAATCTGCTTGGGGGGGATTCGGTTTTCTGGTTGTCTTTTGCTAATAGATCTTGATCATAGGTTTTGAGTATTTTCTGTTTTTAACCAGTGACATTTTGGCACCAGAATCCTAATTTCTATCCATGTTCTTTATCTTTACGAGTTCAGACTGAGGTCACATTTTCATGCATCAGTAAATAAGGACTGAAATTTGTTGCCACATTTAGCTTCAGTAATGGAGCATATGCAGTACATAAATTTTTCTTTGGTTTAACCCATACTAGCTGGAACTAATACAGTTCAACCTGGCAGGGTTGGAGGAAAATGACTCGTACTACCCAACTCAAAAACCGTACTGGTTAGTTTTCACTACAATTGAAAGCCCAATTCAAGGCAGAAGTACAGTAGCATCCCTATATAGTAAACTCCAAGGAAAACAAGTTTGCCTTCTTAAAGTGAACCCGAGGTGAAATTTAAACTGATAGACAATTGTATTTATCCTCTTCTCCTAAAAATGACTTTTTAGCTATCCCATGGTTTTATTTTATATTTACGCATTTACAAACTAAATTGAATGTTTTGTTGCCTCTGCTCAGTGGCAGCCTATTAAGTGTTCCAGAGTTAGAAAAGGGTCGATAGTTGATGTATTTTATCTCTCCCTTGCCCTCAGACGTTGTATTCTGCCGGGAAAACGTTATGGCTCTGTAATTTGCTTATCTGTGATGCTTAATATATTCCTGACAAGGTACCGACAAGACAGAAGCTGTCACTTCCATGGTAAAAATTACCTCTTTCAGGCAGCAAAATAAAACAAGTAAAGCAGCCTGGTTATTAATGTTTGGCATTTTACATACATGTTTCTCATGTCACATGTCGCCTCAGGTACACTTTAAAACTGAAGGTATTTGCGATTATTTAGATTGGAGTGAGCATATGATGTCTCCCACAATGTATCACTGAATATGCAAATCATTCTTTTTTTAAACCCTGTAAGGTAGCCACACCTTCAAGATCACTGGAATGCAATGTGTCAGCTGGTTAATTGTACAGAGACACAATATGGAGGTGGGGTTAGCTTACATGGAAACAGATCATGATTTGCATATTCAGCATTGATGCATTGTGGGAGACATCATTTGCTCACTCCAGTCTGAATAATCGCAAAACCTTCTGTTTCAAGAAGGCAACATTTTTTTTTTCAATAGCATTTCAGTAACAGAGCTTTTTGGTCCTTTGTAGCCCCTTAGGACCTGTCTCCACTCATCAGTTTTTCTATGCATTTTCTGCGCAGGAAAACTGCAACCAATGTTAATCAATGGGCGAGTTCACACTTGAATCCGTTTTTCACATGCAGAAAAACAAGTGACAGCAAAGTAAATCTGTCAGACAACTCATGTAGAAAAACTGTAGAATGGAGACAAGCCCTTAGGCCCCGTTCACACTGCACGCGTTTCCAGCCGCGTTTTGGAAACACTTGCAGGTGGCCGAAACGCACGACTTCAAACATTGCATAGAGTGCAATGTCTGATGTTCACACTGCATGCGTTCCGGACCTGTGCGGTCCGGGAACGCATGCTGCACGCATTTTTTGTAAAAACGCGTGGCTGTCCCATTCACTTTTCAGTGATGGGATCAGCCACGCAACGCACACAAACGCGGATGGCATGCGTTGCGTTCCGCATGCGTGGCCATCCGCGTTTGTGATGTGAACGGGGCCTTACACATTCCAATGAGTTCTGGTTCACCATGAGCTTGCTGGGTACTCTGTAAGGGCCGGTTCACATTTGAAGGCTTCCAGATCGGATCAGTGTTAAACTGATCCATTTATCTGTAAAACTGATCCGTTTGACACAGATCTGGTCTGGATGTAGGGCACGTTCTGCTTCCTCGTGTCAGCATTTACGCATCGCCGCTTACCTGTCTCGCTGCCACCGCTTCTCCTGCCACTCGGTGCCTTCCACAGCCTGGAGGCCAGCAGAAGCGTGGCTCTCCATAGGCTACAGCAGGCCAATTCTGCCTAACGGAGAATTTTTATTGGTTCAACATGAATCAATGAAAATTCTCTTTTGCTGAGAATTCCCATGGGTCTATTGCAGCCCCATGGAGAATACCCATTCTGCTGTTGGCCTCCGGGCTCTCCAGAATGGATCAAGCGGCAGTGATGGACGGTGGGGCACTTGAGTACGACGTCACAACAGCTATGAGATGCGGCCGAAACGGGCGTTGTGGATGCAGCGACTAGCCTTAGTGAGAACTGACAGTGTCCGTTCTCATAGGCTTGCATTGGAGACGTTTTCCCGTCCAGTTTGGGCAAAAGTGTCAAATCCATTTGCATAAAGTAGCCCTGCTTACAAACTACAGCATTTCTGGGCAAAGCAGCCAGTTGTGACAGTTTCAGTCAAGAATAAAGCATTAGTACAATCCGCTGAGGTTGCTTTTTGATCCAGCTCCTGGATCTTTATATAATAAACTTAGGCAGAGCCCATTGGTTACCCCTCTAAAGCTCTCCGTATTCCTATACAAGGACAATTCGGCGCTGAGTTCCATACAAACGTGTCTCTAGTCTACATGCTAGCGATGTGTTCTGTTGCAATGGAGGAGGGTCGCTGGTGCAGTGCAGGTCGAAGCAGCACAAAGCCGGTAGGGCAAAAAAGGAGTACAGTACCTTTGTCCTGTGCGCTACCAATTCTTCTCTGCGGGGGGGGGGGGGGGGGGAGGATCGGAGACTGCTCTGCACACGCTAGATACTTCTCTCCTCATCCCTCTCACAGGAAGTTGCTCCGCTGTGCAGTCATTCCCTTACTATAGCCTTACAACATATCTCTACCCCAATCTCCTACAAACTGTCGCACAAGAAATTGTGTCCCCTGTCTCTGTGGGCATCCGTGTTTGCAGATATTGCCTACCCTTAGATACCCTCAGATCTTATTTGAGGTATGTGTAAAATGTAACTCCTCTATACTCATTGTTAAAGCGTACTTGAACTCAGAACTTCCTCTCGACTCTAAAAGATACACAACAGCATAACCTTTAAACAAAAACATTTTTGTTAGTGGCCTTTTCCACTACTGCGTTCTGATTTTAATAAAAAAAAGCATGTCTGTGCGATTGATACGTTTTGCGTTTCAATGTAAAGTATAGGAACGCATGAAAAACGCATAGAAATGCGTTTTGTAATGATTTAACCACTGGTATCTATTTTCAAAAATCAAGACAATACTTGCCAATCAGAAAAATGCAAACGCATAAAAAAAAACGCACATCAAAATAGGTCAAAAACACAAACGCATGCGTTTGCAGTTGCGTATTGCAGTGGAAAAGGACCCTTACAGCTGATACAAATCCTAAAATAAATCTGCACAGTTTTTGCTTCCTGATTCATTGAAGCAGACATGTTAACAGCCTGTGCTTTCAAAAGCGCTTATCTGCTATCTATGCCGTGGCAGTCAGCTGACATAGGAGAGATCAAATTACAGCTTGTGATTAGATAGTTTAGCCTGTCTAATTCACCCTCATTTCTGTCTAAATACATACAAGGCGCATTTCTATTTTCCTTCTGTCCTGTGCAAGAGTTCAGGTCCTCTTTAATGAATGGATGTTGTTTCTGTGTATAGAAATAGCATTCACATTGTTACAAATTAATTGTGCTTAGGCGTTTAGGCATTGGCTAGATTCCTGTCCCAGTAAGTAGGCATTAATATTGTAAATTGTAATGGTCACAGAGAATAGCTATGTTCTAATATGAGATCATCATCTGCCAGTCCAGCAATGATGACTTCATGGCTCATCTATGTTGGATTGTCTGTCACATCCGTACTGCTCTCCCTGAAGTTCTGGCATTGGGCACTGAAGTTGTGTTCTGATGCTTTTTGTTTGGTCTCCAAAGCTCCGCTAAGCCGCCAGCTGTGGCATTGCTACAGCACGGGTGCCACGTCTGATTCGGAAACTGACGTATCATCTGGTGAAAATGTGCCTCATTATTGAAATCGAATTGGCGAATAGACCGCTAACGGCCAGGTCTATGGCTACCTTAAAGGATACCACAACTGACATGTGGCATAATGAGATAGACATGGGTATGTACAGTGCCTAGCACACAAATATGCTGTGTTCCTTTTTTTCTTTCTCTGCCTGAAAGAGGTAAATATCAGGTATGTAAGTGGCTGACTCAGTCCTGACTCAGACAGGAAGTGACTACAGTGTGACCCTCACTGATAAGAATTTCCCCCTTTTTTATCTCTTTCTTGCTCTCAGAAGCCATTTTCTTCTAGGAAAGTGTTTTATAGTTGGAATTTCTTATCAGTGAAGGTCACACTGTAGTCACTTCCTGTCTGAGTCGGGACTGAGTCAGCCACTTACATACCTGATATTTACCTCTTTCAGGCAGAGAAAGAAAAAAAAGGAACACAGCATAGTTATTTGTGTGCTGGGCACTGTACATACCCATGTCTATCTCATTATGCCACATGTCAGTTGTGGTATCCTTTAAGTAAAAAGCGGCATTAATAAACAATTAAGAAATGTTTAGCAGACGTCTGTCTCCTTTATCTGTAGTTTTTGTTTTTGCAGCTGATTTAGATAATGATCATTCATTGACCTTATAGCTCCAGATACTATTTAATAGGTCTGACATTTATTAGCTTACAACTCCCTGACTGAGACCTTCAGCTTTGCATGCAGTGAAAAATCTTGCAGCATGGAGCATAAACTCGCATCATGCATCCACATCCCATAGCTGTGCATAGCCGCTAGAAGGATTCAGCTGTGAGACACATCGCAGCTCTGCCATGTACAGTGAGGCCTAAAAGGACACCAAAGGGGAGCAGCGCGAACAATGGAATCTGTGTGGGGAGCGGCATCCCTGGCGTTGAGTAGATACGCTTGGGGGTTGCCAGCATTGTGCTAGGTACACACAATACAATTTTCTGTTAGATTCACATGTTGATTTTTTTTTTTTTCCAACATGTCTGATGTTAATTTCGATCAATTTTCCGAACGATTTCAGTTCACTTCTATGAAAATCGATTGGAAAATCGATTGATATTAAGATCTGGCGTGTTAAAAAAAATCGTTCTGGCAGGTAAATCTAACAGAAAATTGTATCGTCTGTACCTAGCATAAGTCAGGTGAGTGTATGAGGCTAAAAGCTGGAAACACTTTAGATACTAGTCCGCACAAAGCTCTGACTGTTGTTGCAATGTGATCCTACCTACATGCATACACGTCTGTTAAACTCACCAAATAGCATGTGCTGCCCTGTAGTGAATGGGAAGGGAAACTTTCATTGTGTTGGCAATACGCCAGCAATGATGAAATGTCCAATCCAGCCCATCCAATTACTGTTTTGTTTTTGTTTATTTTTTTGTTTTTTTTCTAAGCAGGACTGGCTGCGCACATTAGAGACGCCTGTAATAGACAGAATTGCCTCAGACGGTGGGAAAAATAGGGATCAAAACGCGGTGTTGGCATAAACGATGGTACTGGAGTTGGTCATTTTAAGGGGCACTGCTTAAAGCAGATCAGAGATGAAAAACTGACTATAACAAGTAACTTGTCTATATATCTTATCTAAAGTTTAGATAGTTTACACAGCATATCTAGCTGCAAAGTGCTTCAAAAGTTTGATTATTTCTTCCTGTGATAGAATGAGGGCAGCCATGTTCTGTTTGTTACATTGTCACAGGCTGAGGGCTGGAGATGCTATCAGCTTGTCTGTGTGTAAATTCAGTCCCCTCTCCTCCCTCCTCCCCTCTGCCTCTGAAATCAGTGGTTAGTGACCTTCTCCTGCCCAGACTGAGCTCCCATAAGCCCTTGCTACAGTTCCAAGGAACAAAAGGAGCTGTGGGCGAGGTTTGTTTTGTTTTTTAGGTAATTAGAGTATTAAAACAAAACAAAGTATTTGGCTTGAGGAATGCCCTATAAACTATATGAAAGGAATACAATTATGCAATGAGTAAAAGTTTATCTCGGATCCACTTTAAAGGATTTTTGGTTGGGATAAAAATATATGTATTGTACCTGCCAGACACGCAGTGAAATCGCCCATTCTAAGGCTATGAAGTTTGTTTCAGAGACGTATAAATCATTCTTCCAGGACATTGTGGCCCGATAGATAATCTGTGTTCAGGGCAGTTGCCATTAACCCTAGGTACTCTGAAAATTACCCATAACACCTGCAGCTTATGTCTGCCAGTGGCAGAGAGATGTCACTCGTCTTTTGGTGCCGATCCCCAGTAAGGGCCTGAGCCCACTAACTTAGTTAAGCGCAGTTGTATGCAGTTGTGTCCGCTTTTCAGCATATGTAACCAGGGCTGTGGAGTCGTTCCAAAAATCCACCGACTCCGAAGTTTAGGATTCCACCGACTCCGACTCCACGACTCCGACTCCTCTAATTTGCGTATTACAATTTTGTTGATTAAAAGTATGTAACATGAAATTCGTCTCTTAACTGCCAACGCTTAGGAATTTTACAAGACAACTGAAGTGAGAAGGATATGTAGACTACTATATTTATTCCCTTTAGACTAAAACTAGTCCTTGGTAAGAGAACATCTATCAGGCCCTAGGCAATGTAAGTGTGGGTGCATGTAAGAATGATGTGCAGGTACTCTGCAGGGGAATGAGGAGATTGTAAACAGACAACACCTCTGTGTTCAATGTGCACAGCATTCTCAGTGGATTCCCTGCAGCTCTGTGGGGAGTGCATATGTAGAGTATAGTACTACTGTGTAACAAAGTAAACCTGAGCCAGATGAAATTAAAGTTTTATACATACCTGGGGCTTCCTCCAGCCGCCTTCAGGATAATCAGTCCCTCGTTGTCCTCCTCCACCACCTGGATCTTCTGCTATGAGTCCAGGTACTTGAGCCAGTCAGGCGTAGTGCGCATGCACACACTCCGCCGCCAGGAGCATACTACACCTGTGCAGCACTATTGCACAGGTGCAGAATGTTCCTGGCTGTGGGAGCGGCATGCGGCCGGACAGCGCTGACTGGCTGAATTACCAGGACTCATAGCAGAAGATCCGGGTGGTGGAGGACAGTGAGGGACTGATTAGCCTGAAGGGGGCTGGAGTAAGCCCCAGGTATGTATAAAAGTTTACTTTTCATCCGTCTCAGTTACCCTTTAATTTGTAGTCACCAAACCAAGTTTTAATAACATATCAAATTATTTTATTTCATCAGCAAAGGGAGTGCATACATTTGCATAAATCAGCATCAATGCAGAATTATTTCCATCTCGTTGACCATCTCTATTAGTGACACAGCTACACATCAGGCTTTATTCTTACAGCATAGATGTTATTTAGTATATATAAGAGATTGCTGTGTACGCATCATATATACAGTCACAATCAGATATGTATATCTGACCTTAAAAATATGGGGACTGCTTTATTGAAGCAGCACAAGTAACTAATTTTGATTGGTTTATTTCATTTTTGTGGACTAAGCACAGCTATTACTGTATATATACATTATTTTTAATGCCTATTATCTGAGAAATAGAACATTTTATCATATTTTCTATTTTAATTACAGTTACAAATTCATTAGGAGTCGGAGTCGGTGCATTTTTTCACGGCTCCGACTCCAGGCACCCAAAATTGCCCGACTCCACGACTCCGACTCCACAGCCCTGTATGTAACATTGATGTGTTTCTGAAAAGCGGACGCAAATGTGCACAACTGCGTTAGTGGGCTCAGGCCCTAAGGGCTGGGACCCACTAGAGTATTTTTGGCAGTGTTTTGGGATCGGTTTAAATTGCTAGAGACTTCCCAAAATGCTTTGCCATTGTAAGTGGATGGAGCCAATTGATTAGGGTAATCAAAATCACAGGACATGAAGCATTATGGGAGCGTTTCCACTCTAATGTATTATATAGGAGCAGGGAAAAAGCTTCCAAAATTGCTTACAAAGCACTACCACAAATTGCTAGCGATTGCACTTTGTAGTGGGTCCCAGGCCTAACTCTTGCATGCAGTAAATGTGATAAGGTGTCAGTAAAGTTAACTCATGGTGACTTCTGATTAGTATTCAGACAGGAATGCTGTACCAGTGTTCACACGTGGGATGGTTCTTTTTTTTCCTGAAAAGTTTTGATGTTAAGGATTCCAAGGACTATAGAAGTATTTCCATGCTGTAGTCCAGTCTGTGCATAGCTTACCATGAAGTAAGATGCTTGGTAGGATGATGAAATTGATTCGAGCATACAAAATGGCTTTTCCAGCATGTCCTCATGACCGTATTCTTTCTCAGAAATTGTATCGCGTTGTGCTGTTACAAGAATGTAAGGCCAGGTTTGTTTGAAGCTGCTGTAGCAATGTCAGGCATTGCATTTTAATTGAAACGCAGCAGTCCGTCGGCTATCTTTGGAAATTAACTTGTTTTTGTCCAATATGGAATTTGTCCGGTTCAGTCTTGTTCCAAACTGGCTAATAATAATGACCGCGGTAATGAGCTTGTTGTTATATAAAGTCAGCCTGCCCACTTTCCCGGTGTTCTCCCAGTGCTGAGGCCTGGGGCATGCCGGCCAACAGAGAGGCAAGGATTAGAGCAGTTACTTATTAGGAGAGAAATGGAATGTTTTCACTGGATAGGCTCTTGTACATGTTTTTACTGTAAAGCTCATTTTCCTGTGGATAGTTAAAGGACAACTGAAGCCAGACTGATATGGAGGCTGCCATATTTATTTGCTTTTAAGAAATACTAGTTACCTGGTACCCTGCTGATCTATTAGTCTGAAGTAGTGTTTGAATAAAGCCAGAAGCAGCTAATCTTGTCAGATCTGACAATGATCTCAGAAACACCTGAGCTGCTGCATGCTTGTTTAGAGTCTGTGGCTACAATTATTAGAGGCAGAAGTCTAGCAGGCTAACCAGGCAACTGGTATTGTTTTAGAGGCATTACATACGGTAGCCTCCATATACTTCTCGTTAGAGGCAGAGGAACAGCAAGGCAGCCAGGCAACTGGTATTGCTTAAAAGGAAATAAATACGGCAGCCTCTTTATACCTCTCGTTACAGTTGTCCTTTTATGTCAATGTCACCATTTTGTCTTTGCAAGTAAGGTAAACCTAGTGTATGATGTGGAAGACTGTATAGATCATCATAGAGGAAGATTGCTGGCAATAAATACTTGTTTATATTGAAGTTATTGCATTTGCCCTTCATTGTCATGTCAGGGTTACAGTAGTTTCCTTTGCTAACCAACAGTGCTTCATCTTAATGGGACTCTGCAAGAAGAATAGTTGAAAGGGCACCTGAAGTGAGGGAAGTGGAGCCCCCTTTCCTATTAAACAATGAAAATCTTCTGGCTGTCCTGCTAATCATCTGCTTAGAAGACTTTTAGCTACAAGCCATAAACAAGCATGCATACCTAATGTTCCAGGAGTGTGATCAGCAGGATAGCCAAGCAACTGCTATAGAAATGAATATGACAGCCTCCATATCTCCACATCTTTAGTACCTTAAGGAGACCTAACTTATAAGAATAAGCAAGCTTTCGGCTGTATAACCTTCGTCAGGCTTCAATCCTGTTTGCTCACAAGATGTTGGAACAGACATCTATATACACGCAACATCAATAGGGGATACATGGATCTATGATGCATAGATATAAATCTATGTATCCCCTTTTGATGTTGCATGTATATAGCTGTCTGTTCCAACATCTTGTGAGCAAACCGGATTGAATCTCGGACGAAGGCTATACAGCCGAAAGCTTGCTTATTCTTACTCTTATTCTTTTAAGTTAGCCAATAATGGTATCATCCTCATTCAAAACTTCTTGATTTTACTGATGGCTAACGCAGTACAATACCCTATTGCTACTACATACTGTATATACATAAGGAGCTGTTCACTGTCAGTTTTGCAATTAGTGGAAAACGGACAAAATATATCGGTTCTCATCTCAAGTGGCAACAGCCTGACAGAGATCAGATTTCAACTTGTCATAAAATCAGAGGGTCCCTGCAGTCCCCATTGTTTTTGTGCTCCTATACTGTCTTCTCTTTATATACTGAAAAAGCTGAACAATGGCTTTCTGTAGTGTATGTCCGCTCAGTGGGCTGATAAGCCTGACCCTGGTGGATTCACAATTTAATCTCTTTGGCCACATTTGATACAGAATAGAAACTGTTTAATCTTGTGAATCCCGTTAACCTCTACTTTACTGTTCAGTATTTTCCTCTAATTTATCATAGATGCTTGATTAGAAAATCCGACTGCCTCACTGCTGGGAAATGTAGTCACCATGCATAATTGTTGCTGATTTTAGTTATGGTGGAAATACGACAATACAGTCATTCTTCACAAACCGATAACGACCGTCTGAGCCAGTAATCAGGCGTGTGTATGGCAGCCCCAACCCGGGAGCGATCTGCCTGACGATCCCATTGTTCGCGTGCGTGATGTCATGCATTGTCCCTCCATCACCCTCCCGCATAGCAACACAGCGCGTCATCAGCTACACAGCTGACACTCGTGTGCAGCCCGGCCCAGTGATGTCGGCCAAAGGGGTCAGGTCCTGCTCCCCGATGGGCGACATCCGACAAAGGTGTGTATGCAACTTTAGACATTATGAGGCCGACCACTATTGTTATTACTGCTTCTCTAGCTTACCTTTCCTCCTGTATAGAACAGAAAGGTTTTCTCAGCTGACAGCCGAGGAGCTCAGCAGTCTGTACAACGTTCTGGGGGTAAACTGTCATTCAAAGCAATCAGGTGGGGGGAAACGAATAAATCCTGGAGATGGGCTTTATTTCCTTTTTATTGCTAGGAATACATAAGGAGTTTTTTGGCAGATTTATTGGCCGATCAATTTTCTAATCGATTTCCATTTACTTCTGTATGAAAATCAATCAGAAAAATTATTGAAATTAGATTGAACATGTTGGAAATTAGCTATTGAGCCATCTATCTGCCAAAAAAAGCCATGGTGTATTCCCAGCCTTAGCCTTTATCTAAAAAATACATAGCATGGTTAGTGATGACTAGTTCAGCACTGTCCTGTGTTTTTAACAGATCCCTTGCGTTGTTTTCTGTAATCTAATGGTGTGTCCCTGTGTTGGACCTTGGACTACGTTTTTGCTGCTGCCTAGTTCAGGCAGTCTTAGATCTTTTACTTGTGATAGGTGATACAAACATGTTTCCTAAAGCACGAACAGGATGAAAAGGCGCCCAAACGATAATAAAATGAATTTATATCTAAAATTTGATAGCAATGGCATTGCGTTTCATGGGTCTCCGCCCACTTCCTCAGGCCAAATCAAATGCCACGCTATATTCAGTGCCTATTTCTGGCTCTGAACATAGCGTGGCACTTGATTTGGCCTGAGAAAGTGGGTGGAGACCAATGAAATGCATTACCAGTGCGATTAAAGATTAGCTTTTAATTCATTTTATTATCATTTGGGCGCCTTTTATCCTGTTTGTGCATTTAATAACCCCCCTAGGTTGAGAACCCCTAGGTTCTCAATGTGTGGTACGTGTACCCCAGGGGGGTACATCTGATGGTTCCAGGGGTACTCGGGCTTGATATATTTAACCAAGAATAACAAATTTAGAGTTTTAGAAAAAAAATCTTATTAAAACATCAAATTTGCGATTTAACTAATTAAAATAGTAAATGCTTGGAAATTGTTTAGAACCAATTATCATGTATTACGATTAAATATATATTTGTCAAGGGGTACTTGTGATGTTTACTATGCTACCGGGGTACTTGGTGAGTACAGGGTTTTAAAAGGGGTACATACCAATAAAATGTTGAGAAACACTGCTGTAGATCATTGGCACCCATTTATTATTGCTGCAGGAAATTCCTTTGAAGTTACAAAAGCAAGGTGCCTGTCTGCACATCTCCCCCGACTTAATTGTAGAATTATTATTATTATTGTATTTATAAACCGCCAACATATTACACAGTACTGGACAATAAATATATACAATGATACACGAATGACAGACGTAACAAGGTTATACAACATACAACAAAGTTATACAAGGCAACAGGGCTGTGGAGTCGGTACAAAAATCCACCGATTCGATAGAATCAATTGATCGATGGCTGAAATCGACCAGTGTATGGGCCCCTTAACACATGCAGAGCAGTTTAATATTTACCTGCTGCGTCGGCAGATGCACACTCTATGCTGCATACCTGCGGCTCCTGATGCATGTTACATGATCAGGAGTCAGAGGTTGGCAGCTTAGAATGTGCGGCTGCCAGGAAGACCAGAGGAAACCTGCAGCACCAAAACAGTACCCATGATCATTTTGGTTGCCAATACATTACAGCTTTGTTTTCAATGAAGCAGGCTCCTAAACGTTTCCTACTGGCTTGTGAATTTTCATTTCATCTGTACACCCCTGAGTGGGCAGCAATAGTAATCACTGAGGTTTGGGCACTGATAACAATACACTTCCCCCATCTTATCTGAATCTATTTAACCTGGTCATGGTACACAGATGTAAAATTCTGTTTGTGTCTGTTTTTTATTGAAACCGGTGTGTCAATTTAAATGAATCACTGTGTATACAGGTGAGCTGATTCTAAATACTCTAGATAATATAGTTCAGAGGTTGGGAAGGGTTGTTTTGCTGAAAATGTTACACCAGGAAGCCTGATTTCACCTGCAAAGTGGAGGGCTGGTCTAGCTTGGGCCGGCCACATAGTGGGATGGGGTGGGAGTAGAGTACGATTACCTGTTCTGCCTCTCTGGCTGTCATTTGTACACAGCAGATGGAAGAAAGCCCCCTCTCTCTCTCATGGATTACTAATTTAACAGACTGGTAAAAATGTCCGCAGATCTTTGTGAAAGTTTCTTTCTATCTGGAGTGCAGTAAGAAAGCCGTTTGCCCCCTTCTTCATCTTGCTTGGCTCCCCACCTCTCTCTGCCATGGATTACTTGTGGAAGGATTTCTGTCCTGTTGTTCTCATAGTGAAATCTCATTGCTGCTGCTGTTCCCAGGACTGTCCAGGAAGTCAGGTGAGTGACTGGCGGTTTAGCGGGGGCATTGGCCTTCAGCACACTTGCTGAGTATAGCTTGATCTGGTTACTCTACTTCTTCATTATCAGCCACATTTTTCTCAAGTAGCTGAAAATCATTCAAGTGATTGGGCTCTTCACCTTCTTTGTCATCATAGGGGACAGCTGACAGGTGTAAGACCTGTCCCATTGCATTTGCCTCAGATTCTTCAGGTGGACACATTCTACAGTCTGACTGGCTAGTTAAGGTGTATATTCTGAACCGTGTTTATTTTCCCCCTCTTGTTTTGTTTGGAGTTTAACATTCATTTGAAAATGGAAAACAAATTAAAGGACAACTAACGAGAGGGATGTGGAGGCTGCCATAATTATTGCCTTTTAAGCAATACCGGTTGCTCGGCTATCCTGCTGATCCTCTGCCTGTAATACTTTTAGCCATAGACCCTGAACAAGCATGCAGCAGATCAGCTGTTTCTGACATTTTTGTCAGATCTAACAAAATCAGCCACATGTTTGTTTCTGGTGTTATACAGACACTGCTGCAGCCAAATAGATCAGCGGGGATGCCAGGCAACTGGTATTGTTTAATACAATGAAATAAATATGGCAGCCTCCATATTCTTCTCAGTTCAGTCTTTTAAGCTAATGAGAAAAGCATTCACAGTCCTAATACCACATCTTATATTAAGGCGAATCTATCTAGCGATCCACCCTATTAGATCATTTTTAGCAGATCTGGTAGCATAGTGGATAGCACTCTCACTTTGCCGCGCTGAGTCCCTGGTTTAAATCCCCAGCCAGGGCACTATCTGCATGGAGTTTGTATGTCCTCCCTGTGTCTGCGTGGCTTTCCTCCCACATTTCAAAAACCTACAGATAAGTTAATTGACTTCCTCCTGAATTGTCTTTAGACTATATTACGATGGACTTCTGACTATGGTAGGGGTTAGATTGTGAGCTACTCTGAGAGTTAGTGACATGAATATACTATGTAAAGTGCTAGGTCGGCGATATAGAACTACTAAATAATTAAAACAATGGGTGCCGCTACATGTCAATTTAGGGATTGAATAGGTTGTACGTATCGATCAACCAAGCGGCACCGCAAAGCCAATTTGTGAGAGATTTCATGCTGTAATCGATCGGGAATTGGCCTGTGGTGTATGGGCATTCTACAGATCTGTCTCTTGGTTGCTCTGCCAGTCATCCCTAGATGTATGGGCATACAAAACGTCATACAAGAGGCTGGTGTAACAATTCATTTTTTTTAACCGATCAGAACCGTATACAATATCTGTCTTGACAATAGAATAGTGGGGTAAAGAAACCTTCCTTAATTTGCATTATTGGCTGTTTGCAGGAATCGTATGTGTTCTGTGGTTTGCAGAATATTCAGACTTTTGTGTACATGGTCTTTATATAACATTCTTAAAGCGGACCTTAACTCAGAACTTCTGATCTGCTCTTATAGATAAGCAGCAGCATAACCTTTAGGTCGCTTTCACAGTGGGACGTTATGGTCGCGCGTTATAAAGTCCTATAACGCAGCTTACCGCACTGCAATGCTAATCCTAGGGGCCGTTCACAGTGCGACGTTAAAATGTTGCGTTGTGGTAACTCTTTAACACAGATACATTGCAACTTCAATATCACATTAAAACGCAACATCCCACTGTGAATACAGCCTTGAGGTGGCCACACACCATACAATTTTTTAAATATCTGTTCAATTTAAGAATTGCAATCAATTTTTCTGACTGATTGCAACATTTCAAAAATATGACCAATGTACCACACACCTATGTTAAATTTTCCCCCCAATTATCATAAAAATGATTGGAAACTCTGAAAAAATTGCTAGGGTGTGTATATTAATAAATTGACAATCCAACACACACCATACAATCTTTAGAAAGATTGAAGTAAAATATCTGGCACTCCGGATCGATTAAAATCGAAGAAAACGGGAAATCCGATCGGATTTTTCAGTCGAATGAAAAAAAGCTTTCGATTTTTTTGGGGAGATCTGATCGTTTTTATTGAATTACCGTAAAATCTGATCATTTTATTGTATCGTGTGTGGCCACCTTTAGGGAGAAACATTTCTTTGTTACAATTTACAGAACTCCTGCAATCCGCACTGTCTACTTCCTGGTTTCATGGAAGCAGAGAGAGTGTTCACTTCCTGTGTTTACATATTAGCCGTGTCTGCTGAGACTTCTGAATTTCTGTCCTGACTCAGCTGAGAGCTGAAATTACATTTGTAATTATTTACACATGAGGAATTAGACAGGCTCTTCTTTCAAAGAACACACAGGGTGGATTTCTCTTTGTTTTTCTTGTGTCCTGTGCAAGAGTTCAGGTGCCCCGTAATGTCAGTTGTCTATTACCCACCCCCCTTCGCCTTGTTGTTTGATGAACTTCTGATCTTATTGAGATAGATGATCTGAAATGGTACATTTTTGTGGATTATGGATGGACATTGGTCATTTATTGATTGAATGGCTTGAAGTAGAGTGGGGGAAATGGTACGCAAAGCTATGTCCTGCCTCCAGCGATGCAAACTAGTGGAGTTCTGGCTGACATTTAGGTTTCTGCTGATTGATATCTACTGGTGCACAGCAGTCAAATGATTGATACTTTTCTAATTGAAAAATATTTGGCCTAAGAGTTTCCATGTATTACTCGATATTGCGGGCTGATCAAATGGGAAGGGAATCTGTGCCACAATTGGCCGCCCAATCCATTTCCAACTGAGAACTGTCACATGGGTAGTTCAAGAATGATGGAAAATCTCTGTCACAAGGGCTCGATTAGGTAAGCTGGGGTAACAGTGTTCGATATTGCGATGACCTACGGGCCCCCAGCTGGTGTTCCCCCAAGTGTATGTGTTATCGTCCCATCCCACCCCCCTCTCACCCTAACACAGCCTAAACCCTCCCCAACGCCCTGCTCCCATGCTCAGTTTTAATAGCCTCCTGGCCTCTGGTGTCTGAGCAACTGCTCCACGTAACACTGCCCCCCCCCCCCCCCCCCCCACAAAATAGAGGCGCTACATAAAGCATTTTAAAAATGCAAATTTAAATGCAGTCTACATGAGGCCTTGGCAGCTCTTTGTTAGTCTAGTAACAATATAAAAATACTTTGGACAAGGTATTGAAATGATCAGTGTTTATACAGTACATTCTCTGAATGTGTTCTGACCACTTGACTTTTTGGTTTGTCACAGCCTCATGCTAAGCTCATTAAATTACATTTCACCCCTCATTAAGCAACACTCAGTACTGTGGAATACCAAGTGAAAACAGATCAGAACGATCATATGAGGGAAAATTGAAATGAGCAAAGTAACCTACCCCAGAGTGCTTTGGAACTAAGGAATGCTTTGAAGGTTTATCTTTTAACAGGATCCTAAGCACATACTTATAGGGATACTAGTGATTTTATTTGAGTGGCCCTGCTAATTCCTGTACTTGAACTCAATTGAACACCTCCAAAGAGATCTAAGACCGGCCATTCATTGTTGGTTTCCCCCCAGCATATGACATAGCTTGAGAACTGCAGAGAGAGAAAAATGGCACACATACCTACAGTAAATACAGGTGCTGCAAACTCGTCAAATCCTACCCATGAAGAGTCCAGGCTACAAGGGCAGGGTTTCCCCTTTTCACAAGGAATGATCAATGAGATGCAAATATTTCTGAGTGCATGCAAGATTATGTAATTTTTTTTATGCAACTATATGCAGCTTGAAAATGGTGCAGTCACATCCCAACCAGGATTAAATTGATTGGTCCATTTTCAAGCTGCATATACTGTATTTGCATAAAAATTTACATAAACATACACGCTCACAACCCCTTGGCATTCTAAAAGTTGTAGGCCTATAAATTTATGGCTGCGCATGGTAGACTGGCACCTTCAGGTGGGTTCACCTGTGCGCTTGCCTAAAGACTCCGCTGTGTAACTTTGGCTTGGTGGTTTGTCAAAGCTGCACAGCATGGAGTTTCTCAGTTTATCACTGGTGTGTTTGCGTGGTCATGGTTGTGTTTCACCAAACACTCCACTTACCCGTATATTCCGGCGTATAAGACTGGGCGTATAAGACGACCCCCAACTTTTCCAGTTAAAATATAGAGTTTGGGATATACTCGCCGTATCAGACTACCCCTCTTCCAACGCACACCAAATTAAAATAAAAATCATGTACTGGTGCTGTGTATGAACAGATACTGGTGCTGTACTGTATGTGTTACCCAGTATATAACAGTATATAGTCAATTGACTTGTTGCATTGGTCAACTCTCCTTAAAGAGACACTTAAGCCAGGAAAAAAAAAGTTTTACTCACCTGGGCCTTCTACCAGCCCCCTGCAGCAGTCCTGTGCCCTCGCAGCCACTCACTAATCCTCTGGTCCCCCACTGCCAGCTAGTTTCGTTTTTGCCAACAGGCCCGCCAGGACTGGCCACGCGTAGCTTTTTCCGCATTCCCGACTGTAATTAGCGCTATTGCGGGCCGCAGCGCATACAAAAATACGCGTTGACGCATTACACACGCATAGATATATTTTTGTACGCGTTGCAGCCCGCAATAGCGCTAATTACAGTCGGGAATGCGGAAAAAGCTACACGTGGCCAGTCCTGACGGGCCTGTCGGCAAAAACGAAACTAGCTGGCAACGGGGGGCCAGAGGATTAGTGAGTGGCTGCGAGGGCACAGGACTGCTGCAGGGGGCTGGTAGAAGCCCCAGGTGAGTAAAACTCATTTTTTTTTCTGGCTTAAGGTTCACTTTAAGTAGACTGGTCAGCTTTCCTTGTCTACCTGTTTATCAGAGCGGTATGGAAGAATAGATTGCGCTCCCTCAGCAGGGAGATCTGAGAGGCGGTAACAGGATAGGGCATATCACCCGGCATCAATGACACCCGGCGTATAAGACGACCCCTGACTTTTCAGAAGATTTTCAAGGGTTAAAAAGTAGTCTTATACGCAGGAATATACAGTACTTTCCCACAGAATATCTGCCCTGGTGGATCAAGTGTTTTGATGGAAACGGTCTTCAACATCAATGAACAGTAGTACAAACAACTGTTCATATGGGAGATGTATGTTGATTGATATGTTTGGCACTCTAGGGGCTGGTTCACACTTGGGCGCTTTTTAGGGCTTTGCTGGTCGCTGGCGATCAGCAAAGTGCTGCTGCTATTGTATCCCTATGGGATCATTCTGGCTGCAGCTTTTGCAATTTGAATAAATAGCAAATGTGCTGCATGCAGAGCTTTGGGGTGATCTTGATATGATCCTCATTCTATTGAACAGGAATCATAACGCAAATCGCTACAAAATCAGGTTTGTGATCGCAATTTGTGTTCAGAGTGTGAGCCGGCTATAATTCTGAATTAAGATCTTTGTAGGAATGATCAATGCATATAATTTCTCCTTGTATTCATATTTCATGTAAATTATATGCAACTTGAAAATTACCAATCAGTTTTTATTGGTCCAAGTTCAAGCTGCAAAATATTTAAATTTGAGATTTGAATGCAAGGAGAAATTATTTGGGTCATCTCGATTTGTTTGTAGGTGATTCTCACAAGTTATTTTTTCACATGGTCTCTTCCTTTCGTGCGGTTTGTTATGGTTGGTAACTTAGTTTGCACTAATTTTCTTCCATGTGAAATCTTTGTTATATCCGCTGATGTGAAAGATTCAATATATGATCAGTGATACTAATCCAAAAATTGAGCTAGGAAAATGATTAGTGTAACGCCTGGAACACACATCCAATTTTGATTTGCCATTGATATTATTCAGATTAGAAACATATCTGTTTGCCACATTGGGTGGCAATATATGGCCAGCTTTAGGATGCACCATTTACCTGTCAGATAGCTGTATGTGATTTGCCAGGCCTTTGATGCCTAGTCTCCTGGCCAAGAAGTTTATTTGTCAAAGAATGAAAGGAGATTGCTAAGTTATAGTTAGAGATTGCACAGTGTGCTTGTTTTATATGGCAGTAATTGGGTCTCTGACCTTTCCTGCTTCTATGGGAACATGTGACAATCACCTTGTGACTCGCCTTGGGCTGAAAAGCGTTTAATCATTATTGTAAGCCTCTTGAAATCATTTACGGGATTTATAGCCATTCTGACAAGCTACCTGTATGACGTCACCTTTTCTCTGATCCCAGTCTTTTGCCTTCTGATTTCAGGGTGTGAAGCCGGCCAGCTTTGATAAGGTTGCCATTCCAGAGGTGAAGGAGATCATCGAGGGATGCATTCGCCAGAATAAAGATGAAAGGTCTGCATCTCCTCTGCCATCACAATGCATTAGGCTATTCCTGTCATAGAATTACCATATTTTCGGCATATAAGACACTTTCTCTTCCAAAAACGTGCTTATATGCTGAATACAGGGAGTCCCGACTTACGAATGCTCACCGATACGACCCTCCGCAATGTTCGGGACTTCCTGTATTGTTCCCAGTTTGACCTATGCTCCCCCCCTCCCCCTCCGTGTGTCCTCCTCTTACATGTATAACTATCAGAAGCGGCAGCACGGATCACCTAATCCAAAGCTCCAGTGGCGATCATTGACCTCTCCTTCACAGCTCCCCTAGTACTGGCTTCTGCTGATGATGCGATCTAGGTACTAGGGGAGCCATGAAGGAGATGAGGTCTGTGATTGCCATGGGGGTAGGGGAGGGGCGGCAGAGGGACACATGGGCGGCATAGGAGGACACAATATTTGGTGGAGAACATCTACAAGACACTCCTGGACCATGGCAGCACCAGGTGTAGTATTTTACTTCTTAGTATTTTGATTCTCTCAGCTGAGTCCATCCGCCGTGGTGATCGCTGGTTGTGGGGGTGGTGTACTTTAGGGGCCGCTGTACACATCCAAACAGTCCTTCTCAGCCTCCTTTGGCGAGTTTCGTCTGGCGTGTGTACAAGGTTTAAATGTCCTCAGTTCAGGTATGCGTAAAATATTCCCTTTTTTGCCTGGTGCACACAATGCAATTTCCCGTCGGATAAATGGGTCGAATCGATTATTTCCGACCTGTCCGATCTGATTTCCAATTGTTTTCTGATCAATTTTGTATAGAAGTGATTGGAAGAACAATCGGAAATCAAATTGGACCTGTTGAAAATAATGGATTTGACTGGGAAATTGCATGGTGTGTACCAGGCATAAGATAGACACAATTGTATTGATGAGCGTGTTTGTCGCAGTCACACTTCCTGGACAACTAGTCTGCCGTGATGGCTTAGCAACCTTTTCTTGAGGCCCAGGACAATGATCCCTAATCTCTGCATGGATGTTGAGTTCTCTGGGAAGCTGACTTTTGCACATTGCAAACTGCAGCTGTTCCGCAAAAGCTTTACCAATACCGATTCCATTTAAGTGGCTTAAGGTGGCCATACACTTATAGATTTGCAGCAGATTTGACCATCAGATAGATTTCTGTCAGATGCCTGTTAGGTTGTGTTCCACACACCAGGAACAGATTTCCAATAGATTTCAGAATGAAATCTATTGGAAATCTATCTAAATGCATTATTGGACCATTAGATCCAATGCAACTCTATGGGCCATCGATCTGCTGGCATCAGCAGATCGACCTAGATCTTCCATCCTGTCAGAAGGATCAAATCCATTGAAATTGGCCACAGAACGATCGATCGATTTGAAAGAATCTATTTCTGAACGATTCTGTAGGATCGATCGATGGCTGAAATTGACCCAGTGTATGGGCCCCTTAAGAATGTATGAGAGGTCTGGCTTTTGGTTTTGTCTTTTTTTTTTTTCTTTAACCATATGCTAGTTCACAACAGAATATGCAAGTGGCCATACAAGCAATGCTTTCTGCTGCATTATTGACCCCATTCATTACATTGAATTCCTGCAATACACTACAGTGTAGGCCATTTTTTTTTCAGCCCCCATGGTGGAGGCCCCCCCCCCCCCCCCCCCCCCTTCCCCCGGAAAAAATGCAATTAAAGGATAATTAGATTGGCAGCACTTTTCACAAAATGCAATTTAAAATAATGGTGAAGGTTCCATTGAGCGGTGCGCGAAAAATGGGTGTGGCCATGGACCAGAATGCGGGTGTGGCCACGGGTGGAGACAAATTTACATGAACTTGGCAATGTGGGACATTAGATTAGGATAGTGGTGGTGAACCTTTTGGAGGCCGAGTGTCCAAACTGCAACCCAAAAGTCACTTATCGCAAAGTGGCAACAGCAATTTAAACTACATACAAACGTTTTAACTCATACATGAACATTATGGAAAATCCAAGTTGAAAATAAACTGTGAAGATAAACAATTTCATCCATCCTACTCCTGAAAAATGTGGGGTTTTTTTTAGAACCTCCCAGTTTTATTTTTCGTTTTAAAAAGCTAAAAAAGTAGGTTTAATGCTATTGTCTCATGATGACGATTCAGCTTTTCCATAGTCTCACAGTTCGCAATCATGTGACCCCCAACAAGACAAATTCAGCAATCATGAGGCCCCCAACAAATCATGAGGCCCCCAACAAGACAAATTCAGCAATCATGATGCCCCCAACAAGACAAATTTAGCAATCATGAGGCCCCCAAAAAATCGTGATGCCCCCAACAATCATGTGGACCCCAACAAGACAAATTCAGCAATCATGAGGCCCCCAACACGACAAATTCAGCAGTCATGAGGCACATAAATAGACAGCATTTCACATAAATAAGCAGAATGCCCCTTTAGTGACAGGTGCCCCCCACTTAGATAGTGACAGGTGCCCCCCACTTAGATAGTGACAGGTGCCCCCCACTTAAATAGTGACAGGTGCCCCCCAGCTAGATAGTGACAGGTGCCCCCCAGTTAGATAGTGACAGGTGCCCCCCAGTTAGATAGTGACAGGTGCCCCCCCAGTTAGTGACAGGTGCCCCCACCAGTAGCGAGCCCGTTACCTCTGGGGCTGGCCTCTCCTGTGTCCCCGCTGGCCTCTCCGGTCTCCCCGCTGGCCTCTCCGGTCTCCCCGCTGGCCTCTCCGGTCTCCCCGCTGGATCAGACCTCACAGATCGCGGCGACTGAAGCAAGCAGAGCGCGCGCATGACACCCGCGCGGCAGAACGTCACATGCGGAAGTGACTAATGATTCACTTCCGCATGTGACGTACACATCAGTCGCCGCGATCTGTGAGGTCTGATCTGTGAGGCAGCGGCAGCGGGGGGACATAGGAGAGGCAGCGGCAGCAGGGGGACATAGGAGGGGCCAGTGGCGACACCGGAGAGGCCAGCGGGGACACAGTAAGAGGGAGCAGGCATGGCGCCCATAGCGCAAGCCATGCCTGCATCCCAGGGAGACGAGCGGGCCGCAGCAGGTGGCCTGGCGGGCCGGATGCGGCCCGCGGGCCGCCAGTTGGACAGCACTGGTGTAAGGCATTAGTGGGAACATCAGATGTTGTAATCCGTGCAGTGACTTTTGTGCCTACTTGTGGGACACACTGTGTTGCACAACACACATAGTGTTAATACCCCCTAAGGGCCAGTTTCCACTAGGGGACCACAGCTCTTGTTCTGCTGCGCAGCCTGAATCTCTAAGCCATGCCAAGCATGGTTATAGTGATTCGACTTCATGCTACATAACACTGCAGCATGTTCCGATGCTACTGCGCAAGCAGTAGGCATCCAGCGCAGTGTGGACATGCGCATTCTTAGACAAGGGCTTGTTGAAGAGGTTCAAATGGTCCTAGCGCTTGATGGTTGGAGGTCGGTGGGGGCGGGAGAAACATCCTTATTATCCAGATGCTTCTCTCTTCTGAGTTAAAACCTATTTGGGGCACTTTTTTCCCATCTGTTTTACTTTAGATTTGCGATTTACTTTATTTTATGCTAAACCTTTTTTGATGATCTTGTGATAGGTACGCCATCAAAGACTTGCTGAACCATGCCTTCTTCCAAGAGGAGACTGGGGTGCGAGTGGAGCTGGCGGAGGAAGATGATGGAGAGAAGATAGCCATAAAGTTGTGGTTGCGCATTGAAGACATCAAGAAGCTGAAAGGCAAATATAAGGATAATGAGGCCATCGAGTTTTCCTTTGACCTAGACAGAGATGTCCCTGATGATGTAGCCCAGGAGATGGTGAGTGTTACTGTGTGACAGCTGTTCAGCTCCTGGCCCAAGTATTGAACATTTTCTTATAATTGCTGACTTTTCTGAAACTGAGAGTGGTTTACAGTTGGTTCCAAAAACAATATTTTTATCACTTAACAGTTGGACTTTGCTGTTGACAGGCTTATCTAGCCTTACTCCCTGTGGTGTCACTGGTGACAGGAAGTAAGGGAACTTCATCCAAGACGTAGGCCTGAATGATTTTAGGAAAAAAAAATGAATTGAGCGATTTCTGTCTGAAATCACGATTTCGATTCACAATTTCTTTCAAATCAAGCTTTGTTCCCCATCTGTGCCTCTCTGTCCCCCTCTCTCTTTGTGCCCCCTCTGGGTCTCTCTGTGACCCGTGTCCCCCAAGCTGCAGCAGTACTGGACATACCTTCCAGCACGAATCCAGCGATGCCAGTCTATCTACTTCACCTCCTGCATGCTCTAATGCATGGCATACTTTCTGTATGTCATGTGACGGCACAGTCGAGAGGGCAGACGTCGAGAGAGGACAGAAAGCGTTCGAATCCTGTCAGAAGGTATTCCCAACACTGCCGATGCTGCGGAACGCACGTGC
Source organism: Hyperolius riggenbachi (assembly GCF_040937935.1). Lineage (NCBI taxonomy): Eukaryota > Metazoa > Chordata > Amphibia > Anura > Hyperoliidae > Hyperolius > Hyperolius riggenbachi. The sequence goes on from NC_090648.1 coordinate 437,462,531, forward strand.
CAGGGCTTGGGGAAGTTTGAAGCCATTGCCACTTTGGCGATTCAGAAATTGTGAGCTTGGTAATCACGATTTCGATTTAAATTTGATTTATCTTTCAAGCCTACCAAGACGATCAAAATTAACTGTATATCTAAGTTTACTACAGGTAGTCCCCGACTTACGAACGGCATGCATTCTGTGTTTCCGGGAAACAAGTCAAAACATTTTTTTTTTCAATTTGGACTTGTAGTTTTTGAGAAAATCGATTTTCAAAAATTCTAAGAAAAAATGAATTTTAAACTTGTATAAGCAGGTGCAGAGGTGACACAGCGGGGGACACTGGAGGCACAGAGGAGGGACAGAGATGGCACAATGTTTTAACTTGACAGATTCAGGTTAAGAACAAACCTACAGTCCCTATCTCGTTTGTTAGCCAGGGACTACCTGTATTACAAAAAGGTTAAATTCTGATGTCAAAAGGAAACCCTGCTTTTGTTGAGAAAAAAAATAAAGGTTGTCTGAAAGGATATGAGGAATTTACTACATAAATGTTTAATGCGGAATGTATGCATTATCTAATGTACAGTATATTTCAATGGATATGTTTTTGTATACTATTTGAAATGTGTTTATAAAGAATCTGGAAAAAAAAAGACAAACACTCGGGGCCCATTTCCACTAGAGCGAATCTGCATGCGTTTCCTGCATGCAGATTTGCATAGACAATACAAGTGGATGGGCCTGTTTCCACTTCTCAGGATTTCTAAGTGTTTTTCTGTGCAGAAAAAAATCTGCACGTTGACCCTGCAGAATTCGCAAACCGCTATGCGATTCGCATACAATTTATTTAATAGGAAATTTGCATGCGCTTCCATATGCAAATTTTACTGCAAATTCGTGGGTGGTTTCGCATAAAATCAATGTAAAAGCACATAGGCACTGACATGGTTAAATTCGCATACTTTATGCGAAAACACCCGCGAATTTGCGGTAAAATTCGCATACGCGTGCAAACTTGTTTTGCGTTTTCCGCGACTAATTTGCACCGCACAAGTGGAAACGGGCCCTCAATCTATTCAGTTCAGCTTTATCAATTTGAAGAGCTAAACACAGATGTTTTTTCAGCTGGTTTACCTGAATGCAGATCAGGTGTTTCTGACTGATTTGCCATATTCTTGTTTCAGGCGGGTGAATTAGACATTACTGCAGCCAAAGAGATCAGCAGGATAGCCAGGCAACTGGTAATTTTTAAAAGGAAATAAACATGGCAGCCTTCATATTCACATATTTAGTGCTTTACACTAGCAGACTGCATTGTCAAAATTTGCTTTGACAATGCATTAGTATAGGATCAAGGGTAAAGCATTATGAACAAGCCTAATGCCAAACCAAGTACTGTTGCGATGGTTTTAAAGAAGTGCAATCTGAGACTTTAATTCTTGACTAGCTGCAAGCTTAAATGGAAGGATCATTTACAATGAGTCTAATTACTAAAATACTGCAGCACCTCTGTATGTTAATGGCAATGAAAAAAAATAAAGGGAAACCTACTTTTTATCTTTGTATATCTGAAGTGTTTTATTTTTCCCCTTACAGGTGGAATCTGGCTATGTTTGTGAAGGAGATCATAAAACAATGGCCAAGGCTATCAAAGACAGAGTGTCTCTAATCAAACGTAAGCGGGAACAACGTCAGCAAGTGCGGGAAGAACAAGAAAAGAGGAAACAAGAAGAAATCGTCCAACAGCAGCCGTCTGATTCCCAGACTCCAAACCCTCCACAAGGCTCTGTCAAACCTGCACAAGCTGGCTCGGGCCCCACACCCACTGGTGTGCCAAATATCTCCACCTCACAGGTGGAGCCAGAAGAGCCTGAAGCTGACCAGCACCTGCAGTATCAGCAGCCCAGCATATCTGTGACATGTGAGTACTTATGCTGGGGATGATCAAACTCCTACTTCTGCCTTCCTAACAAGTTGTGTGTGGCTTTGATGGTCAGTGAAGATAAATGAGCTTAAAGCATTGTTAAAGCACTACATTTTGGGTTTTAAACCCTGTAGAAGGGAGCTTCTTCTTGCCTTCTGTTCATTATGAAAGCTGTCATGAAGGAGGAGTTAAAAACATTACAACGTCTTTTGAACTCTTCTGTTAGGATGCATTCAAAATAATGGATAGGATCTTCAATCCCCTAAGAATGCAATCAGAATAATTCTGCATTTCAACGGTCTATGGGCCTGTTCATAGCTCTGCTATGTAACGGATGGCGTTATTCTAACTCTCTTCATGCATTACTGCATGCAGGCTTTGCATTAACGTGTACGTTATAACGTGTACACTGTCCATTGCAGTTTAACGCATACGTTGTGCAACACGCACAGCATGAATCCAGCTAAAGGCCTCCTTTCCATGGGCGGCTGAACTGCTCGCTTTAGGTACAGTTGCCTATACTCTAGCTCAATGGTAGCACCTGGGAACATAGCGCATGTCATGTTTGACATGTAGCAATGTTATCCAGCGGCCCCACAAAAAGTCCCTCTCATCTGAGAGTAACAACTGCTGTGCTAAGATGCAGCTCCACGTGTGTGTGTGTGTTTGGGGGGGGGGGGGGGGGGGGGAGATGGATGGGTTTGGCCGCTTGCCTACTAAAGCAAATCGGACATGTTTTATACAATCGATCTGACAGTAAATCGGACAGAAAATCTCAGTGTACCCAGCATATTAGAGAGGTCTTACCTTACAGTTCTCAAGCCTAGTACACACCATGGAATTTTCCATCTTATTGACGGACCGGTCCGATCAGATCCTGTTTGATTTTAGGTAGTTGTCAACGGGAAATCATTGCATTATTGATCGGGAGAAGTTTGGACGTCTACACATGATGCAACTTTCTATCAGATCTGACAGAAAATTGCATGGTCTGTACTAAGCTTCAGTGCCCCATTCACTGTGGTTAGGTAGTAAGGGAATATCCTATTGTAACGCAGACAGATGTAAAACATGACAGTTTTGGTGTGCAGATTTTTGACTCTGCATATATCTGATTATATTAGCTCATGCTTTTGCTTTGTTGACCATGTCGAACGATCAACACTGTGAGCCCCATTTTATAGAACGATGAGTGTACACAAATGACTATCTTGTAACAACCGTTTTTAAATCAGTTTTATTTAAAAGCTGTAGTTGCCCAACATAGTTTTAGAATGTTTGTGAGTTACTCCAGCAATGCATCTGATTTTCTTGTTAATTTTACATTCTAGAAAAGGTGACTTGTACTGTTTTAAAGACCTCCCTGTGTAGTTTGTGCCATCTACTATCAGCTGCTCCACACTGTAACCTGTCTTCTTCCTCAGCGGAAGGAACGCTGGACAGCGGCCAAGGTTCCTCTGTGTACTCTGATTCTCGAGTGGGCAGTCAACTGACGGTTTCCTATGGCTCCCAGCAAGATTCCAGCCTCCTATCCGGCACCATGTCTGGATACAGCACTCCAAACGTCCAGCCTCCTGCTCAGCCAGGAGTGGGGGTAAGACAACCATCACTGCAGTTTGCATTGTATTGCCTTGATTTACTGAAACACACGTGAGCAGCATAGCAGACAGTCATTTCATAGTCAAAACTGATTTGCAATTGCACATCACCCACTTCTTTACAGGCTGGCATCCTCATAGTTTATGCTGCGATGCAGGGAAATGTATTCTGGCATCTGTTCCTACATTTGATGTCACACTTGATAGACCCACCCACCAGCTGCATCTGGGGGGGGGGGGCTTAACTTTAGCGTTGTGTTTGAAACATTTTTGTCCCAATGAAACAGGTGTTATGTCCACTGCATTAATCTGTTTGTTGCAGTACCACTGCTATACATGGCCTAATAACTTAATTGCCATTCGAATTTACCTTGTTCAATTTTTTTTTGTAGTTGGACGTTAAGAATAAGTACATTAACACTTTATGAACATTTTTTATTAGAGCCAGCACCAAAATGGTTTTACCATAGTTGAGTAGTGTGATAAGGAGCTGGCACTTCTTCTGAGTTTTTGTTGCTGTCTTATGCTCCCATCTGTAAGCATTTCTTAATCTGTCTAGAACAGACATGTGGAAACCTCTGTAAGAGTGACAGGGACAGCAGTAAAAGCAGAACACAATCATTTCTGTCTCACACAGTCGGAAAACCGAATGCCTTGCAAGGTTTTTTTTCTTGTGTTTTTTTTTTTGTTGTTTTTTTGCAGCTATGCCCAGTTTTCAATGTCTGGGGCCCACTTGTTTTCATGTTGAAAACACAATACACTATGAAAAGAGAGAACCTTTCTAATCACGACACAAGATTAAACTCTTAAAAAGTGTCTACTCACATACAGTACTATAAACCTCTAACATGCCCCAAAAATCCTGGAGTTGGGTTTTCATACACTTTTTTTTTTTTTTTTAAGTAGGATTAAACTCAAAATAAAAATATTAAAATGGGAGGAAAAAAAATCTACAGTCCGCTCTACACTGTATTTAAAGGAGTACTATAGGGGGGTAAGGGGAAAAAAAAGTTGATCTTACCTGGGGCTTCTAATGGTCCCGCGCAGCCACTGATCGATGCTACGGTCCATGCCTCCGGCTTACTTCTGGAATTTCCAACTTTAAAGTCGGAAAACCACTGCGCCTGTGCGGCCGCGCCTTTGCTCCCGCTGACGTCACCAGGCGTGTGTTGTGCAGGCTCAGTACGGTCTGTGCCTGCGCTGTATGCTCCTGGTGACGTCAGCGGGAGAGAGGACACAGCTACACAGGCGCAGTGGTTTTCTGACTTTAAAGTGGGAAATTGCAGAAGTGAACTGGAGGCGGGACCGGAGCATTAGTGAGTGGCTGCGCAGGTACAGGACGTCTGCGGGGACCATTAGAAGCCCCGGGTAAGTTCAACTCTTTCCCCCAACCCCCTACAGTCCCTATAGTCCATTTAAATCAGGAATGCAATTTTACATGTAACTCTTTTATTCTCATGAGCCTCTGTGCATTTAGGAGCAGTTTGTTTTTCCCCTATCCCTGCACCATGAGAGATGCTGAAGAGTCCCAAGACTTCCTCTGTGTCAGTCTTTATTTATGATCAGCAGCTCCTTCTGTTTCTGGCTTTAATCAATCTTTGCTAGCAGAGACAGAGGCAGCTGTAGATCATAAATGAAAACTCCCAGAGGAAGCCTTGGAAGTGTGCTGCTGCAGGGATAGAAAACAAAACCTGCCCCTGAATGCACAGTGGCTCGACCTCTGCATAGGGTTTATAAAGGTTTTGAGAATTAAAGTTAGAAATAAGGCTGTGTTTAATGCATTAGTGTTAAACGGATTACTGTTGCACTTTTTACATTTTGTATGATTTTTATTTTGAATTTCATCCCCCCTTTTTAACTTGTGAGAGAGTTTAACTCACCCATGTATGAAAGAGCATGGACAATGTTAAAGCTGATCAAGGTATCCTAATTTACCATTCCAAAGTGGAAGTTTCTTTCTTGCAACGCCTGTGAACATGGCAATTTTTGTTTGTTTCTTTATGGTGTTGTGTAATTTGTAGGATAAACAAGTCTGAAATGTCTGCTCATGTCCATGTGTTTTTACTTGGTGCTTGCTGTAGACTATATTGCATGACTTTTATGCACTGTACCTCCTTCTTTGCATTCTCATTTGTTTGGTTTAATTTATACCTGTGGAAACCTGCAGTGCTAAACATGCTTCTTCTCCTGCCCCAGTTCTTAAGTTGGTTTTACAGTCTGAAATTTGTTTCACAAGGACTCTACAATACACACATAGATATTGTACTCTTTTCTTCAAAATTAATTTTACTATCAGTTCTTTGAGTTTAACAATTTGTTTTAACCAAAACAACGAGAAGCCTTTACTACAAGTAACATTTACTAATCACATCTGGGCTGCTGGAGAGACAGTAGCCAGTCCATAAACTAAAGCCAACTTATTTTATGTAACTTGTTGTGAGTCGCGTTTACTGGGATCTTTATGTAGTGCAGTAATTATTGAAAAATTAAATTGTGTAAGGCTGCAATTGGCCACAGCCTGGGACTTGTGGGAGCCCACAAAACTCCCATGATTCCTGGTTAGAAGTTGTTGTGTTAAGGACAGTTCTGTAGTGATGTTTTGCCAAAACTTGTGTCTTGGTAATAGAGATGGAGATAAGTTCTGCTTATATTTAAATTTCATGTAAATTGTACGCAACTTATGCTGCATACACACTTGAGATAAAAGTCTTTGGAAAAGGCAAGATCACAGAGCAATTTTACCCCCTTCCATGTAGTATGAGAGCCATACTCTACACCAGTGCTGTCCAACTGGCGGCCCGCGGGCCGCATCCGGCCCGCCAGGCCACCTGCTGCGGCCCGCTCGTCTCCCTGGGATGCAGGCATGGCTTGCGCTATGGGCGCCATGCCTGCTCCCTCTTACTGTGTCCCCGCTGGCCTCTCCGGTGTCGCCGCTGGCCCCTCCTATGTCCCCCTGCTGCGGCTCTAGCAAGAACCTTCGGCCCTCCACCATGGGGGCTGAAAAAAAAATGGCCCTCCATGCCCATGAAGTTGGACAGCACTGCTCTACACAGTCTATTCTATGGAGCTGCACTCCCCATCAGATAAAATCTTTGCAAGATGCTGCAGACAAAGATGCTGTACACACTCAAAAGATCATTATCTGCAAAAGATCTGTTCCTGCAAAAGAACCATTCCTGCAAAATGCATTCATAGTCTATATCTGCAGATCCTCATACACACCTTGTTTAACAGACAATCATCTGCAGATCAGATCCACCAGGATGGATTTTCAGATCTGCAGATGATTGCCAGATATGCAGATGAAGTCTGTTAAACAAGGTGTGTATGATGATCTGCAGATCTCATAGACTATGAATGCATTTTGCAGGAATGGATATTTTGCAGGAACAGATCTTTTGCAGATAATGATCTTTTGAATGTGTACGGGCATCTTTGTGTGCAGCATCTTGCAAAGATTTCTATCTGATGGGGAGTGCAGCTCCATAGAATAGACTGTGTAGAGTATGGCTCTCATACTACATGGAATGGGGTAAAATTAGTCTGTGATCTTGCCTTTTCCAAAGATTTTTATCTCAAGTGTGTATGCAGCATTACACATGGACCAATCCCTACTGACAGGAAGTTATGATTGGTCCAGTTTCAAGCTGCATATAATTTACATTAAATTTGAATGCAAGTAGAACTTATTTGCATCTCATTGACCTCTCTACTTAGAAGTATCCAACGTTTACTTAGACCCTTAGGAAGAGGAGATGATATATTGAAACATTTTAATACACCAGATCACATTCAATTTCAATCAAAATTCAATAGAAATGGGACTTAATACCCATATACGCATAGATTTTTTGGTTCAATTCCCTGCAGATTTGATTCATCTGCTGGGAGTCGATTTCCCCCAAAATGTCAAATCAATTTATTAATTGATCTTTGATTAAAAATCAATCGAAAGCATCGCTCCAGCAGGACGGAAAATCTAGGTCGATTGGGGGCGGGGCAGAGCACTTGCCTTTCTGCCTGCCTCCACCATGCAAAAACACTGGGGCACTTAGCACAGTTAATGCATGCTGGGAAATAGTGGGAATTCTCACAATACTTTGCACAGGTGAGACATGGAGGTTAGACTTTTCTGCTGCATTTAGTTGTTACAGGACAGGATTTGTTACAGACCTATTATAAATGCGACTTTACATAGATATAGTTTGAGCCCACCTTGCAGGAGAGTATGAACACTCTGAGATGTATAAAATATGCTTTTGTTATGGAGATTTGACTATACACAACCTGTCACTATTTGTATTTACAAAGTTTGGACTAGCTTTAAGTTTTTAACATGTTCAAATTATAGGATGTTTTATTTTGCTGTCTATTTTGACTAAACAGTGATTACGATTTAATCTCTGTGACTTATGTTACCGACCTTTTAAATCTGCTGTCTGGACAGGGCGTATTGGTTTTTCTGTAAGCGGCCCAGTCTTTTAATCTCAGGAACGCACAGATGCATTAGAGTGTTGCATAGCAGCGTCCCTAATTCATGGGTGCTTGTACGCTTCACATAGTAGCATAAGGGAAAGTCTACTGCCTCACTATTCACGATGGTTTGGCCTTTCTGCACATGCCCAAGATTTGTCTACCTGTAGCTGTTATATTATTGTGCCACTAGCATATTTCACGTAAGAGACAAAAACAATAACAAGGAAACTGGGTGGAAATATCCAGTCTCAGTCTAAGCTGAGACCCCCAGAACAGATTTAGTGAAAAGTGCCAAAACAGGTGTCAAGAGAAAAATACCAGCAGAGCAAACTGTACAGTCTACTTGGTTTGCCTTGCATATTCTTATGCATGATCTCTTAAAATACTCATTGAGTAATTAAACCTTGCGATCTATGACAGGTTAACTAAACGGGATATGCTTGTTTTCTTCTACTGGACTTTGCCAACTAGTTACTGTTTCTTGCTATGAAGGCTCTTTTCCACTATATACCTTCCGATCTCATTTTCTGAACATGTGTTTTGGGTGATTGAAAGGACACCACTAAAATAATAGAAATTGTGGTGCGCCATTTCCACTTCTATCGCCACTATGCGATTTTGCTTTACGTCCAATATTTTCTGTGATTGTGTTTAGGTTAAAGTCAATGGGAACACCCAAAAGACTACATACCAAACAGTGATGTACTGTTTTCTACTGTTTTTTTTTGTTGTTGTTTTTTTTTCCAATTCTAACTAAGACTCTTTGGAAATATACAAATACACCGCAGAACAAAATCACAGAAAAGTTTAACAGAACCGCACAAAAATGTATTAGAATTTGAAACAATAGTTATTGCTGGGAATTAGCGATTGCGGGTTTCTGTGGGAAAGGGCCCTCAATATGACTTTCTAGCAATGGTCAGAGAAGTGTTCGGATTAGGTATGTCCAGTTCTGGACTGAATGTCTAAATGAGAAGGCAGCTCTTATGTCTGGCACACATCGACTGGTTAAATCGATAATTTCGGACTTGTCCCGTCAGGTTTCCAATTTTCTGATCGGGTTTTGTGCAAAGGCGATCGGAAAAACGATTGGAAACCTGGTTGCACCTGTTAGAAAATTATCAGTTTGACCAATCGATCTGACCGGAAATTGCATTGTGTACCAGGCATTAGGATGCCAGATATACAGACTCCCCTTTTGTGAGCTTTGTATGCACAAAGGAAGAAAATGCCACTTAAGCCTTTGCTAAAATATAATACCAGCATAAACTGGTGACTGTCAAGAGGTAAAGAGACTAAGTTAAAATCCTATTTATCTCATTCAAGGCAATCACTGTATGTGGAACTAGAGTACATGGCAATGACCAGCACTGACTTCTTTTTCTCCTGGTTTGATTTAGAAGTTGTGTATCCTCTGTTGTTTGATCATGATACAGACGTTGTCAGTTAGTGGTGAATTTTCCTTTCTATCCCAAGCTGCGTTCTCAGTCTCAAAACAAGCATTGTTTCGTGTGTACTAATTATAATCTCTTGTCATAAATTGACACGACTTACCATCAGCTTAAATTGATGTGACTCACCATCAGCTGTAATTAACCATAACCAAAAGGGCATGTAGTGTGCCCATCTAATACCGTCATATCGTCCTTTTCTTCATTACATTACATTCTTACTCAATGTTTTCATTTCAGTTGCCAAGTTATTTTCCTTCCACATTGAGTTATTTTTTTATTTTATGTTTTGTTCTCTCCCGTAGCCCCGGCGAGGCCGTAGCATGTCAGTCTGTGTCCCCCTCCTTTCCCCCTCCACCCATTTCCCTCCTGCCTTTCCTCCCAGTGCACCCTGCACCCCAACCTATGTACCCTCAGCTCCTACCTCTCCCTTCTGGACGTCCCCCGAGGAATCCTTTGCTGAAAAACTCTCCAAGGCTCTAGAGAGTGTCCTTCCCATGCATGCTGCCAGTCCTCGCAAGCAACAGCGCCGCTGCAGCCTGCCCACCCTCTATACCAGCCCTGTATGTGTTCCTATACCATCAGGCTTGGCAGATAAGTGAGCATTAAATACATGTGGCTGGCACAACATTTTTATTGACTTTATTAATCTGAGCTGGTGCTTGGTGGAAGATGACGTTTGCATTCCCTCATAGTATCAACATCTTGTGTAGTGCTGGGGAACAAATACATGTATTAGAAATGAAGTTATAAACAAGACAATCAACCAAAAAACAGCATAAAAGGTGCACACATTCTAAGAGGCGACAAAGGATAAAATATAATCGGAGAGAAGACTACCCTGCTCAGTCAGGCTTACATTCGGGGAAAATGACCATGCCCAATCAGGCTTACACTCGGGGGGGAGACCATGCTCAATCAGGCTTGCGCCAAGAGGGGATGAAGTTAAGCGGGCAATTTGGGCGCATAGCATGCCTGGAAGCTTGGCTGCCACCATAGCCTGCAATGCAAATTGAGCTATGGCAGCACATTGTAATCTATCAAGACTCTGGCTAGTGTCGCTGGGGAGCAAGTTGCCGTGCATGGAGTTTGGGTTACAATGTACACAAACTATAGGCAGTGGTTTTAAATAGTGACGTAAGGGGCACTGATTTCATGTACAAGTAGAAGAGGTTAGGGCAGAGGGGTTGTTGCTAGGTGTAGGTAAGGGGATCTCCCACTAGTAATAGGTGTAGGCAGGAGAGGTTTATATTAAGCGTACATGACAGAAGGTTTGTGTTCGCTTAAGAGATAATATAGAAGGCAATAGTAGAATATCCATAAAATGACTGATATTATACTATATGTATTCTACGATAGTAGATTGCTGCTCCTGCCCACTATTGCTACCACATTTGGTATTCTAGCAAATAAGCCTTCCCCGATCATAAATTGATGGACAAGACAAACATCGATCAAGAGGGCTCCTCTTTTTTTTTTTTTTCTTCTTAATAGATTTTTATTAGATTCGGCGTTTTATTTTTTTTATTGTATAAATCCACTTAAAAAATGTATGCCTACTTGCACAGTTGGGAAGACATGCCTGGGGCTTTTGTGCAGCCTGCTGCATGTAAACAATAAGTACTACAGCAAAGGATATTACTGACAAAAATCAACTCCCACCAAATACCCATCCTTTCAGTCCATCCTCCAATTAAAAGCTGCATTAATTGTCTTTTGCAGTGAAACCACTGCTGGCATTTTGCCATTGCATTCTAAATCAATTGATCGCTCTTTAGTGGATTTCCATTGACTATGAATTCAGCCTACTTGATTACTTAAGTGATTTTAAAGGTGGCCAAACGTCTAGCGATTTGGCTGTACAATCGACCATTCAATTCAATCACTTTATAGAATTGAGAGAGAATAGTGTGTTCCAGGATTCCCAATAGATGAAAAGTGGCTGATTTCATGTTGCATCAACCAGCTAATTGATCGAGCAGGATGCAAGATATCGGTTAATCGCACAGGAATCAGCTACTGTTCCCACTCTGAATTGATTTTGCATTCAGAGCATGGAGGCACAACATTGGTCAAATCGAATGTGAAGGTGAATCACAAACGTTCGATCAACCATACTGAAGTCGATTCCTTAATAACGTTGATTGCTGTGTCGAAAGAATCAGAATCGCTAGATGTATGGCTAGTTTAAGATCTACTCTCTCTATCTGGCTTTGTTTGCATTTATGTCCGTCCGATAATATTCTGAGCTGGTTGCTATATGATTTATATTTGACAAATAGAGAGCAGCCAATCAGGCAAATGATGCCACAATTAATGCAGCCTATCTCTGCCACCCATCATGCATTTAATGACAGTTCATTGTGTCTTTCGTTGTCTGTTACCCTTTGTTAGTGACTGTAAAAGAAATTGTGCTAATTTGTTTTCCTGTTGTCTAAATGTCTCACTTGCTTATCTCGTCCATATTAATCTAGCCTCAGTCCATGGTGCATCCAGCAGTCCCAGAGCCGTCGTTCTTTTTCTCGACCATTCATGAGCGCCCCATGTCCTTTTCTCCACCACCCACCTTTTCATCCCCCAAAGCGCCCAGCACTCAGAGGAGAAAGAGCACTTCTTTTCTGGAGTCACAAGGTCGCCAGGGATCATCCCTCACACGGTCACTCACACCAAGTCCTCTCTTGTCTTCAACTGACAGCCTGAACATGAGATCAGATGGGACAACTCTTCTCGGGAAGTCCCCTCTCAGATCTGCCTCAGAAGCTAGCCACAGGCATCTGAATTTGGATGGTCAATTGTTTGTTGAAGGAAGGCCTGGAATAGCCAATGATGGTCACATGAGACCTGCCGAGCCTGTGTATTTGGCTAGTATGCCATATAACACACAATCTGAAGCCTTTGTTGGAGTAGATGGAAACAATCACTTGAAAGATCCAATGGCAGCACAATTTAGTTCTGTATATGATTACCAGACTGGTCAAACTTACATAGCACGCCCAGTTCAAAGCCTAAGACCTGAGACTGGAGTCAACCAGCTGTCATCCCAGGGCAGTTTGTCCACACCTCTTACATCAGAGCCTCACTTCATGCTCCATAAGGTGTTTGTGCCCCAGTCTGCACCTCCAGTCCTTGCCCAGGGAAGTGAAGTGCACCAAGGATGTGTTTTTGAATTCCACATGCATTCTGCAGGACCTGAAGGGGCTGTGTACTTGCCTCATCGTGTTTTCCGTTCTCGTCGAGGTTCTATGGAATTAGAGGATGCCGCACACAGCTCTCTACTTCAGAGCCGGCTTCAGACTGTGACAGAGGAACAATATAATCACCTGGGGCCAGAACACATGTCTCCCCTGCCCAGGAATGTCACATGCAATGGACTGGATGGCAGTTCTGAGTACTCTACTGACTCCTCCCAATGTAATTCATCAGACCCTGGGGACTATTTCTCTCCTCCTCTGGCTGCTGGTATCACCTCTGACATGACTGTGTCCTTCAACCAGAAGATCTTTCAGGAACCACACGTTGTCTTCTGCTTCCCACAGCCTGGATCTGTGGCCTACCCTGTGCAATCTGCTGTATATAATCAACAGGTTATTAAGATCCCAGCTTTTCTGATTTTTAATTCCAAGCCCATTATACTGGTTGAGTGTTAAGTGAATGGAGCATGCATCTTTAACTTATATATTTTGAAATGGTATTCTCCATTTGGAAATCAAGTTTCAATTAACAAAATTGTTGGTGCTCCATTTTTTTTCCATTTTTCTTTATTTCTAGCTGTATAGCTTAATTCAAGTCCTTGCATTGTGTGTTTACTTTTACAGCTTGTATACTTGTAGTCCATTCTGTGGATCAAGGTAGGCTTGAAAAATTCCACCATATTTGTCTTAAATGGAAATTTTAAGAATAGAGATGCCTCTGCTAAAATGAGTTTTAAATCGGCCAGTTTTTGGCTGATGTTGTTTATCTGCCTGTCAGTCACTGATTTGGGCTAAGAATTCCGCCATTGAAGGTTAAGGTGAAAACCGCCATACTGCATTCTTGTTTCAAATTGGTGACTCGATGGTTAATTAAGGATCATGGGATTGCACGTTCAACAACAAAGCTTAGGTAATAGCCTACACATTTCTATGCTTACCAGTAGGGATGGTCAATGAAATGCAAATTGTTCTGTGTTGGTGCAAGGTTATGCAAATTTTACATACGAATACTTGCAGGCTGAAAATCAATTGGATTCCACCTTGGAAGGACATGATTGTTCCATTTTTAAGCTGCATATATTTGCATTGGAAATGAGCATAATTATGCATTAACTCAAAGCAATTTCCATCCCATTGACCAGCCCTGTTTACCAGTACTCTTTAATGAGTAGCAGCCACATACCGATGTACTTTCAGATTGTATCGTGATGTGTCTAGTCTGGCACAATTTAGATAGCTGTGACTTTCGAGGTTTCACTATCCAGTAGACAAACTGCACTTTTGGGAAGCTACATACTCTGCCTCGGAATGGTTTTAGAAATGAGTGGATGATACTTTTTCATTTTATTCCAGCAGGTACCAGGACAAGGCACTGTCCCATCTGCACCAGTGGGGATTGTCACCCAGCCTGGAGCTTATACGCAGGTGAGGACACTTCAAAGCTGGGGAATGTTCAGAAACTATTTTTATTAATGCTAATTCATAAGAGACCAGATTGTAGTGTTTTAAAGACTACATTCCCAGTGGAAGCTGGGTTGTGTTCCCTGTAAATACAGATGCAACAGAAGGAAAAAAACTAGCACCACATGGAATGTGACCTTTAGGTTGCATACAGTGAAACATACAGTCAATGAAAAGTTTGCTTCACTGCCTATGTGAATGTTGGGACACCTCATGCAATGTGAACGTTGCATAGACTTAATACTGCAGTGCAGTGCACTCTCTGCATTAAGATGCCCCCATAATGTCACACCAAAACTCAACTCTGTGAATGTAGCCTTAGAAGACAAATAACATTTATATCGTGCTGTTCTCCTGGCGGATTCAATGCACTTGAGCTACAGCCACTAAGGCATGCTCAGTAGGCAGTAGCTGTGTTAGGGAGACTAGCCCAAGGTCTCCTTACTGAATAGGTGTTGACTTACTGAACAGGAAGAGCTGAGACTCAAACCCAGGTCTCCTGTGTCAGAGCATATAAGAGACATTTCCGAACTATCACTTATTCCCTTTTGGTAAGGGGTGAATAGTGCAGTGCTGTCTACCTACTGCGTAAACATGCCTATTGAGGCAGTTTGAGAGAGTTCCTACAAGCGGCTATGATTTCCCTTCTTGCCTTTCAGAATGTTGCACATCAGCCGTCTCCAGTCCCTCACGCTGCCCAGTACTCAATGCCAACAGTTGTGTCCAGTCTGTCTACCCAAGCTCAGCCTGTTATTACACAAACCCAAGCTGCTATCCCCACATCCCAGGTTAGTACCACCTTTATGTGTGTATAAGCTATGTTCCCTAGTACAAAGTAATCTAGTAATACTACACACAGGGATTTCTGTACCTTTACAGAAAGGTTTTGTATGTGCCTCTTGTTATATTATGGATGTAGAACCTTTGTGGGAAGATGCCCCCTGGTTTTCTGATTCTAGATTAGTGTGCAGAAGTGAAGCCATTGGTTTTACCCACAAATCTTCATATACCCGCTCAGCAAACAGCCTTGTCAGTTATGAATTCCTGATCGTATACATGTTGAAGTTGTTGAATTGTTTTGCTTGTTCTATTCGGATTGCACAGTAATTGCTACTGCTGGCATAGCCAGCTGCTTTGCCAATATTCAATAATGTATTGAAACGCCCATCATGCATTGATCACTAGGAGGCTTCACACTGCAGGAACTTCCTTTGAAGTACTTGCAGTAAGCAGTGGGATTTGGAAGTCAAAACTGGCCTGACGGAACACTACACATTAATGTCAGGGTACATGCTTTATATTTTAAGCTGAAACAATCATGAACAGTAGTTTCATCGAAGGAAAATCTTAGGGCTGTATGTAGCTCACTAAAATTTATGGTAAGCTCGAAAGTGCTTTTCTTTGCAACTATGGCGACAGTACTGTGTTTTATAATGTACTGTTGTTGTGATAGGGCTGCACAGTAACTCAAACCTTGCTGCTGCAGTAACTAGCTGTAGAGTAGGAACCATTGTAACGCCTCTCCAACACCTAGACTAATCCAGCGACTGGCAGTACACTTTGAGATGGTAGGCCCTCTTTAAATAAAGAACTTTGTCAGGTCAGTTCTGTCCTAAAGAAAATTACAACTGTCAGTAATCTTGCACATTTAATTAAGGATTCATGTGAATCACTGTTATGACATCACCACCACTAAGGCAACCGGAGTACCACACAGTGGTGGCAAATTCTTGTCTGCACGAGATGAAATCACAGCGGCTGCACCTTGGAATGGCGAGATCCTGCAAAACCTGTCACCTGACCACCTGGCTTCTCACCCTCAAATCCTTAACTTTATTTTAGCATGGATATTTTGAACCCCTGTGCCTTGCTGATCTCCAAATTGCATGGGTTACCTTTTGTCTGCTTCATCTCCTTCTCCATTCATTGCATTCATTGATTGCATTGATCTTGCCCTTTTGTGACACAGTGCATGGAATCCTTCCTCACCATGAGTAACGTCATACTTCAGACATCAAAACTAGAGAACAGAGGGTTTTTTTGGATGATATTTTCATTAGGTCAAATTTCCAGCATGATTTTTTTTACAGTGGCAGTTAAACAATGACACAATAAATCTTCCTGTTATTGGGAACAGACATTTTTCTTTAGTGATTAATAAACGATAAGTTGCGTGTTTGATAAGCACAGGTTATATTGGCCAATTACCGATTTCACTTAACCATCACTGACCAGAGATTTCAGCATTTGGGACTATGTAGGAAATACAAATACAATCATCCTGTCCTGTTCATGCATTTGACTGGCAAACACCGCTTACGGCTCATGGAGTGCCATGCCGAATATCCTGAGAGGGAAGAACAAATCCCGCAGGCTTAATTAGGCAGGCGCTGGACAGACAAGGAAGCAATTCATGTACCCGATGTTGCCATAACAACACATCTTCGGCGCCAGTAGCTCCGTGACTCACAAGCATTGTGGCTGTCCGGCGTTTGCCTCTCTCCATTTGTGTATGTGAGGATACGTGGCAGGGCACTCCATTTATTATTTATTGTATTTATAAAGCGCCAATATTACGCAGCGCTGAATAAGCCCGCCAGTAACTGTCGGGTCTCTAGAGGCTGGGATTTACCAAACTAAGGGGTATGCTTTATTACATGTGTGCATACAAATAAAAACAAACTCTCCCTATTTACTTAGTTTAGCCCTAGCCAGTCAAACGTCAATGTTACAATACATTGAATGATTGCCTTTGGTATTTGTGGACGGAGTATCAACCATTTTCACTGTGAAAAGGTTTTAGAATACGGTGGCTAGAGATGATAAATGTATTATCCTGGCTGTTTGATTTGCAAGTCTGTGACCGAGTGTTCATAAACAGGAAGTAGAAATGAGATATGATCACATGACTGTTAAATAGTAGTCAGAAACCTACAGATGGATCATGTGCGGCTTCTCCAGGAGTTCTTCCCTAAGAGAATTTCCATAGAATGAACCGATAATCTTGGGGACGCATGTTTTATCCAGAGCTAATCTGACCATAAACCTTTTATGTTCCTTTTCGTGTTCCCTCCATTCATAGTCGATTCATGGGCCAGTTCTTGTTCGGCTTATGTGTCTGCATGCTTAAAGGGATACTGTAGGGGGGGTCGGGGGAAAATGAGCTGAACTTACCCGGGGCTTCTAATGGTCCCCCACAGACATCCTGTGTTGGCGCAGCCACTCACCGATGCTCTGGCCCCGCCTCCGGTTCACTTCTGGAATTTCTGACTTTAAAGTCAGAAAACCACTGCGCCTGCACGCCCGTGTCCTCGCTCCCGCTGATGTCACCAGGAGTGTACTGCGCAGACACAGACCATACTGGGCCTGCGCTGTGCGCTCTTGATGACATCAGCGGGATCGAGGACACGGCAATGCAGGCGCAGTGGTTTTCAGACTTTAAAGTCTGAAATTCCAGAAGTGAACCGGAGGCGGGGCCGTAGCATCGATGAGTGGCTGCGCCAACACAGGATGTCTGCGGGGGACCGTTAGAAGCCCCGGGTAAGTTCAACTCATTTTCCCCTGACCCCCCTACAGTATCTCTTTAAATGAAACAGATTTTTATTTTCTTTTTAATGTTTGTTTTGGTTTTGTTTTAGATTAATATGATATTTACATGCGCTGCTTTTGATCCTTGCTTGCTAAAACCAATCATCTTTACTTTTCTTTTACTCATTCTTAATTGCCAGCTGCCAGTTTCTCAGCCTTTACCAGCTGTCCAAGGAGAGCCTGTGATTCCGGCTCCAACAGTTGCCACCCCACAGCTACCTATTGTTTCCAGTGGGGCTACCCCTCTGCCGCCTCAGTTCTTACCATTGACTCAACCTTTAGTGGCCGTCCCTCTAATCCCTCACTTTGCTTCCCCGCAGATGCAAATGACTTTTCCCCCTTCTATGGTGCACACTGGCTTCCCTGCCGTGCCTCTCCCAATGTCTCCAGGGTTTGGGCAAGCATTGCCAGGATTGCCAAACCCTTCCTTAGGTACTCCTATGCTGCCTCCTGGACAGGCAGTCATTGTTCCAGGCAACATACCAGCTGTTGCTCTCCAGCCTTTAACGCAGGTCCCCACTCCATCTGTGCATCCTATGCCTCCACACGTTGGATTGCCAGCCACCCTGGGACAAGCTTCTGAGCTTCTGCTTCCTCCTGGAGAAGTCACATACCAGGTACTGCTCTCTGTGTGCCAGAGTAAAAACTGAGAGTATTGCTTGGCAGTGACAGTTTGAGGCTTCACCATTTTTTTGGTGGGGGTGTACTGTTTTTTTTGTTAACATATGCTGTAAATATGTTGAGATTACATGTTTGTATGTTAGCATGTCAAGTCTTACCAATTGATGTTAACTTGACTTGTGTTTCTTATCCAGGTCCTCCAGCCTTCAGTACCATCTCAGCTGCCTGTTGAGACAGGCTTGCCTCCTTCCTCTGTCTACCCTTCATCGGTTATATCTCCTACCATGCGCAGAGCTTCTCTGCCGCCTCAACCTGGATACAGCACCGTCTTGCCCCAACCTTACCTGGAGACCAGTGTAGGCCTTCCACAAGGAGGCACAGTCTTGCAGCCCACAGTTTCATTGACTGGTGGCCAACCACAGCCATCTACAGAGGTATGCAGCCATCTCTGCATTCACAGGATTCTGCAGCTTTGACATAACTAACATTGTAAAATTAGCGTAGTATATATGAGACATGAAATATAATTGCTGTTGAAATTGGCAAAACCATCTTATGTTCAGAAAATCAAGATGCTGAAACCGATAACCTGCACTTCACTTGTTATGTAGTCAGCCAATCTGCATTTTACCTTCTTCCTGCATTTAGCCCCTTTTCTGCTTATACAACCTCCTTTTTCTGCACGTTCACTTTATTTTTACCACCTTTTTTCATTTGCTGCCACCGTACATATATAAGCCTTTATCCTTCTCAACAGCTTTCTTGCACACAAAGTTGGGTCTTCCTTTAAAAAACAACTTGCACTTAAACCCCCTTTTCCTCCTGCATATGTACCTTGCATATAATGCATTTTCCTTTTGCTCATCATCTTGCGTGTAACCCCTAAAGGTGCATACACACATCAGACTATAGTCTTTGGAAAATGAAAGATCACAGACCAATCTTACCACCCTTCATGTAGTATGAGAGCCATACTCTACACAGTCTTTTCTATGGAGATGAACTCCCCATCAGACAGAAATCTTTGCAAGATGCTGCACACACAGATGCTGTACAGACACAAAAGATCAGTATCTGCAAAAGATCTGTTCCTGCCAAAAATCCATTCCTGCAAATTGCAATGATAGTCTGAGATCTGCAGATCATCATACACACATGATTTAACTGACATTCATCTGCAGATCAGATCCACCAGGATGGATTTTCAGATCTGCAGATGATTGCTTGATCTGCAGATGAATGTCAGTTAAATCATGTGTGTATGATGATCTGCAGATCTCATACACTATCATTGCAATTTGCAGGAATGGATTTTTGGCAGGAACAGATCTTTTGCAGATACTGATCTTTTGTGTCTGTACAGCATCTGTGTGTGCAGCATCTTGCAAAGATTTCTGTCTGATGTGGAGTTCAGCTCCATAGAAAAGACTGTGAAGGTATGGCTCTCATACTACATAAAGGGTGGTAAGATTGGTCTATGATCTTTCATTTTCCAAAGACTATAGTCTGATGTGTGTATGTGGCCTTATCTTCCTGCACAACCCACCTTGTATATGACCTGCTCTTCGGATACCTGCTTGTTACTTCTCCTCCTGTACAATCGCGGTACACATCATCCTTCAGTCTCCAGCCTAGACACCTTGCATGTAATCTCTGTACATCAGGGCTGTCTCTAGTCCTCATACGCTGTGATCGTCACACATTTTTAGAGCAGCTCAAATTGATTGGAATGAATCAGGAAAGGTTATGGTTCAGCACACACTTCATTTCTCGTTAAATCCTAAACATTGGCATGGATATGGCCCTTGAGGACTGGAGACAACCATGCTGTGCATGCGCTCTGACCATATTTCTTTCACATCCTACACAGCTGCCTTGCACATAATGCTTCCTCTTCCTTCACAGCCAGTTCTGCACAGGATCTTTTTCTCTTCCACTGTCACCTTGGTCACCTGTTTGGATGTGGCCTGGTTATAACAAAGTCTGGTTTCTGTCAGTATTGTTCAAAGATGCGTTACTATCAATAATGAGCGTTGTCTGAGGGACCGTGAGCTACATTCACTGTGTATACTAATGCTCTGGAAGGTGTTGGTGCAATATAAATATATAACAATAATATCCCTTAAACTATCTAATTGGATAATCCTTCTGGAGTACAGCCCAGTACAGTACTAAGGGTACCCATACATTACTGATGTCGTCCTAACCTACCTTAGTAACATTACCATTTATGTCTCAACGGCTAAGTTGTATTAACTACCTTATTAATTTTCAGGTCCTTGCTAGTTTGTCTCAGGCTGCCTCTGGAGAGATGCCACAAAGTCAGACCACCCAAGTTGTCTCTTCTTTGGACAGGTATCCAAATTATTATCCTGTACTTTTTATGAATTAGTAGGTTGATTTTTTTTTTTCTCACGTGTTCACGTGTTACACAATGCTATACAGTAGGGTGTTCAAATTAAAAACTTGCGCAGAAAAAGTATGGATTATGACAGATGGAGAAGAGGACCCTGCCTTTTCCACCTTATATTCTGGGAGAAGGGAAACGTGATATGATAAACGTAGGGTATAATTCTGTGCCCTGGTTATTTACATGGCATTACAAATGACATCTGCAGTTTGGTTTGCCACAGTTTGTGTACTCACCATAGGTTTTTTTCTTTAGTGCTCACTCTGATGTGGCCTCTGGCCTTAGTGATGGCAATGAGGGAGTGTCTGGTTCCAGTGGTAGACACGAAGGCCGCACCACCAAGCGCCACTACCGAAAGTCTGTCCGCAGCCGCTCAAGGCATGAGAAGACCGCTCGGCCGAAGCTGAGAATTCTCAATGTGAGTTCCTTTTATGTTCGTGTAACCTGAATTCTTACCATGCCGTGTGCTAAGACTGGAATTGTAAATTAATATATTCATGCTTTTATTTTAGTGTAGTGTTTCAGCCTTTCTTTTTTTGCTGCGGTTTACTTGGTGTCCAATATCAAAGATGATAAGTGTATGTGTAGATTTGTAATTTCCTTCCAGTGGGATTGTACATAAATTTCATTTATGGTGGAAAAAAATTAAACATAGCATGAAATTAAGAGCTAAAACTATTTGAGTGGTTTCAGAGGTACTGGAAGGGTTAACTCTAGCTTTTCACTTCATTTAGTTGCTAATTCAAAAGCTTGTCAGCCAGCATTATCAGATTGTGTGGGAAATGTACTGCCCTGTGTAAGGGCCAGTTCACATGGGCAACTGTCAGCGGTTTCTGCAACCAAGCAGAAAAGCATTTGCCATCAGTACCCGTTAATCTGTTGTAGTGTCTTTAGCCGCTTGGGCGACACAGAACCACTGAACACAAACGCCACTAGACGCTACACGCAGCCTCTTGGGAATTTTGAACCACAATATTTGCACAGCCTACAGTAAATGCATTGATTTGAAAATTCCCATTCATCTCTATGCGGGACATGATACCAATAAATGACTCGATCCAGCCCTGAACAAAGTAGAAATGTTGCTGCTGGGTGGAGCGGATAACTCTCTCCTTTTTTGCTTACCATTTACTTGATAAGTCTTACTAATTACTTGATTATAAGTCTTACTAATTACTTAATTATAAATATAACTTTTAATTTGTCCTGCAGCTGGCAATGATCAGGCAGCTTCAGTGAAGTGTAAATACAGTGGGTTGCAAAAGTATTCGGCCCCCTTGAAGTTTTCCACATTTTGTCATATTACTGCCACAAACATGAATACATTTTATTGGCATTCCACATGAAAGACCAATACAAAGTGGTGTACACATGAGAAGTGGAACGAAAATCGTACATGATTCCAAACATTTTTTACAAATAACTGCGAAGTGGTGTGTGCATAATTATTCGGCCCCATTTGATCTGAGTGCAGTCAGTTGCCCATAGACATTGCCTGATGAGTGCTAATGACTAAATAGTGCACCTGTGTGTTATCTAATGTCAGTACAAATACAGCTGCTCTGTGAGGGCCTCAGAGGTTGTCTAAGAGAATATTGGGAGCAACAACACCGTGAAGTCCAAAGAACACACAAGACAGGTCAGGGATCAAGGTATTGAGAAATTTAAAGCAGGCTTAGGCTACAAAAAGATTTCCAAAGCCCTGAACATCCCACGGAGCACTGTTCAAGCGATCATTCAGAAATGGAAGGAGTATGGCACAACTGTAAACCTACCAAGACAAGGCTGTCCACCTAAACTCACAGGCCGAACAAGGAGCGCGCTGATCAGAAATGCAGTCAAGAGGCCCATGGTGACTCTGGACGAGCTGCAGAGATCTACAGCTCAGGTGGGAGACTCTGTCCATAGGACAACTATTAGTCATGGACTGTACAAAGTTGGCCTTTATGAAAGAGTGGCAAGAAGAAAGGCATTGTTAACAGAAAGCACAAGAAGTCCCGTTTGCACTTTGCCACAAGCCATGTGGGGGACACAGCAACCATGTGGAGGAAGGTGCTCTGGTCAGATGAGACCAAAATGGAACTTTTTGGCCAAAATGCAAAACGCTATGTTTGGCGGAAAACTAACACTGCACATCACTCTGAACACACCATCCCGACTGTCAAATATGGTGGTGGCAGCATCATGCTCGGGGGTTGCATCTCTTCAGCATGAACAGCAAAGCTGGTCAGAGTTGATGGGAAGATGGATGGAGCTAAATACAGGGCAAACTTCTTGGAGACTGCAAAAGACTTGAGACTGGGGCGGATGTTCACCTTCCAGCAGGAAAACGACCCTAAACATAAAGCCAGGGCAACAATGGAATGGTTTAAAACAAAACATATCCATGTGTTAGAATGGCCCAGTCAAAGTCCAGATCTAAATCCAATCGAGAATCGGTGGCAAGATGTGAAAACTGCTGTTCCCAAACGCTGTCCATCTAATCTGACTGAGCTGGAGCTGTTTTGCAAGGAAGAATGGGCAAGGATTTCAGTCTCTAGATGTGCAAAGCTGGTAGAGACATACCCTAAAAGACTGGCAGCTGTAATTGCAGCAAAAGGTGGTTCTACAAAGTATTGACTCAGGGGGCCTAAAAATTGTGCACACCCCACTTTGCAGTTATTTATTTGTAAAAAATGTTTGGAATGATGTATGATTTTCGATCCACTTCTCACGTGTACATCACTTTGTATTGGTCTTTCACGTGGAATTCCAATAAAATTGATGCAGGTTTGTGGCAGTAATGTGACAAAATGTGGAACACTTCAAGGGGGACGAATACTTTTGCAACCCACTGTATGCATTCAAATTACATCAGACCACTCCTATAGTGTTCTTTATAAATTTTTTTTACTGTTTGTTTTAAAGCAAAAATAAATTTTGAGTAATCCCACTGTAAAGTTTAAAGAGACACTGTAACTAGAAAAACTTCTTCTGGGGGGTACTCACCTCAGGAGGGGGAAGCCTCAGGATCCTAATGAGGCTTCCCCCGTCCTCCTCTGTCCCCCGGGGGTCTCGCTGCAGCCCTTCAAAGCCGGCCCGACAAATCCACCAGCCTGTTCAATATTTAACTTTCCAGGCTCCAGCAGGGGGCGCTGTTTCAGCTTTCAACTCCGAAGTAGACAAATACCCGATCTCAGTCGAGTCCGTTCTACTGCGCAGGCGGAGATCGGGTATTTCCGCCTACTTCGGAGCGCCTGCGAACATTGCGACGTTCGGAGGGGCACAGCGGGAACCCGGGGGGGGGGGGGGGGGGGGGAGTCTCGTTAGGATCCGGAGGCTTCCCCCTCCCGAGGTGAGGACCCCCCCAGGGGCCGTTTTTCTCAGTACAGGTTTTCTTTAAGGCTGGCTTCACACTTAGATACGTTATGTTGCATTGCCTTGCACACCATTGAAAAAGCATGCTGTGATGTAACGCATCTAAGTGGGAATCCAACAGTGTATATTTGACATAAGTATATTAAAACTGTCCCCAGTCACTCTTTGATTAATTTTTCCATTTGTAACACTTTGCTGAAAAAATAGGGAAATCTCTTGGCTGCTCTTTAATGCACTTAAAGGGGCACTATGGCAAAAAATTGTAAAATTTAAAATATGTGCAAACCTAGACAAATAAGAACGTTTTTTCCAGAGTAAAATGAGCCATAATTACTTTTCTCCTATGTTGCTGTCACTTACAGTAGGTAGTAGAAATCTGACAGAAGTAACAGGTTTTGGACCAGTCCATCTCTTCATAGGGGATTCTCAGCAAGGCTTTTATTCTTTATAAAGATATTCCCTAAAAAGGATTTAAACAATGATGCTGTCCAGCTTCCCTGCTCGCTACAGTTTTTTGGCAGTTGCACAGAGCAACTGCCATTCACTAAGTGCATTTAAAAATAAATCCCTGAGAATCCCCCATGAAGAGATGGACTAGTCTAAAACCTGTCGCTTCTGTCAGATTTCTACTACCTACTGTAAGTGACAGCAACATAGGAGAGGAGTAATGTATGGCTCATTTTACTCTGGAAAAAATGTACTTATTTGTATATGTTTGCACATATTTTAAATTTTGCAATTTTTTGCCATAGTGCCGCTTTAACTGAAACATAAAGCTTATTTCTAAGTTTAGTTTACAGGTTCATATGTGTTTCTGCAGCCTTGCATTTTGCCTGTAAAATGAAATATTAAGCCGTTGTTGATGCCAGTAGGTCTGGGCTTCCCGTGATTGTACAGAAATGTTTGTTCCAGCTTACAATTGTAACGGGTTCTGCTGTTCTATAGGTTTCCAACAAGGGTGATCGCGTAGTGGAGTGCCAGCTTGAAACTCACAACCGGAAGATGGTGACCTTCAAGTTTGATCTGGATGGGGATAATCCTGAGGAAATAGCCACTATTATGGTGGGTAAACTGGCTGTGGTATGAGGTGATCTGCCTGATTTTAACTTGCCAGATTCTCCAGCCAATCTGATCAGACCTTTTTACAACCCTCCAGGTTCAGAATGTCTTCATCCTGGAAAATGAGAGAGACTCCTTTGTTGAGCAAGTGAAAGACATAATAGAAAAGGCTGATGAGATGCTCAGTGAGGACGTCAGTGCGGAGCCAGAAGGAGAACAGGAAGTGGGAAGTATGCAAATGAAAGATGATGCTTATTACCCAGAATCCCAGGTAGGAGACTAGCCTTACATTGTTGGTGCTTCACCACTTGATCTGTTATGTCCTGCATGGCAAAAGTAATAAGCTAACATTGTTTATATTTTTCTGTAGAAGGAGGGTGGCTTAAGAAAGCCAGATCCAGTGTTGTACTACTTACCACAGAGAGCAGGTGTGTGACTTACCTTCCACTGTTAAGCTTTTCTTTTAATCATTTTTACTCTGTGAACCATCATTTGCTTCCATAGTCAATCAGCCCATCTGTCTCAGTTATGGGTAGACTGTAAAAGTTAACTTGGGTAATACGCTACCCAGGTTCCAAGTTTGTTGAAAGTGACGAGTAAAGTGTACCTGAAGTGACATGAGAGAAAAAATATATACTGTACATCTTGTACTATCCATGCTAAAGTCACTTTGTTTTCCAGTACAGCAAGAGTTAAAGGGAACCTTAACTGAACGGGGGGTAAAGAGTTTCACTTACCTGGGGCTATTACCAGCCCCCTGCAGCAGTCCTGTGCCATCGGAGCCACTGTGGAATCCTCCGGTCCCCCGCTGTCACTTAGTTTTGTTTTTGACGACTCACCAGTCGGCCGGCCGCCATGCGTATTATTGGACGCAGTCCCTACCGCAATTAGCGCTGTTGCGGACCGCAACGGGTACAAAAATACGCGTTGCCACATTCCGCAGGTGTAGATATGCGGCAACGCGTATTTTTGTGCGCGTTGCGGTCTGCAACAGCGCTAATTGCAGTAGGGAATGCGTTCAATAATACGCATGGTGGCCGGCCGACTGGTGAGTCGTCAAAAACGAAACTAAGTGACAGCGGGGGACCGGAGGATTCCAGAGTGGCTCCGATGGCACAGGACTGCTGCAGGGGGCTGGTAATAGCCCCAGGTAATTAAAACTCTTTACCCCCCCGTTCAGTTAAGGTTCCCTTTAAGGTAGCCATACATTTACACATGATGGGCAGATTTGACCAAGACACAAATCCCTCTCTGATCAAATCTGATTAAAGAGCGATTTGTTGGCTGCCCATACATCGCAGGCTGATTCCTGATCGATTTCATGCTGAAATTATTATTTATTGGAATTATATAGTGCCAACATGTTACGCAGCACTGTACAATACATAAGATTATAGACGGGTGAACGACAACACAATACAGGTAGTAAGCAATAAGATACAATAACACAATGCAGGTAGCAAGCAATACGGTACAATAACACAATACAGGTAGTAAGCAATAAGATACAATAACACAATGCAGGTAGTAAGCAATAAGATACAATAACACAATGCAGGTAGTAAGCAATAAGGTACAATAACACAATACAGGTAGTAAGCAATAAGATACAATAACACAATGCAGGTAGTAAGCAATAAGATACAATAACACAATGCAGGTAGTAAGCAATAAGATACAATAACACAATGCAGGTAGTAAGCAATAAGGTACACAGCACAATACAGGAAGTAATACAATGCCAGATCATACACTGAAGTGGAAGTCCCAGTAGTACAAGTTCACATTACTCGGAGTAGAATGTACAATCAAGTATTATACACAAGGGGGTAGGGCCCTGCCAAAGGCTTACAATTTAAGACATTCAGGCCGTAAGATATTTGTGAAGGAGAATAAATCTGCATGTCCCTACACATGTGAAGACAAAAACGAAAAACGAGAGCCCCAATAGTGTATTATTGTTATAGATTATGGAGTTAATCTGAAAGGAACAATACTCACAAGTGTGGGTTGCCAGTCCAGGCAACCACTATTAAAGCAGACAGGGAGTTTAAACCTGTCCCCACTCAGGCTAAAAGGTCGCTCTCTGTAGATAGGTGTTCACACCCATCCAACTGGTGGACTCAGTCATGTTCAAAAAGGGTAACAGAGGCGCCCCAAGATTAACATCACTAGATTTAAAATATATCAAAATGGGGGGTGCTGGATGATGCACCTTCCCCAGAAAAGACAAATCGCACTGATTCACATGAATGAACCGTTTTATTCTTACTCCACAAACACTTGCAACGCATTTCACGGGTCTAACGCCCGCTTCCTCAGGCACATGAAAGACGGAGCAATCTGACTCCTCAGTTTAGTGAAACCAACAATTCCAGGTACCAAAATTGCTTCAACTGACTTCAGCTCCACAGCTGTGCTGAAGTCAGTTGAAGCAATTTTGGTACCTGGAATTGTTGGTTTCACTAAACTGAGGAGTCAGATTGCTCCGTCTTTTATGTGCCTGAGGAAGCGGGCGTTAGACCCGTGAAACGCGTTGCAAGTGTTTGTGGAGTAAGAATAAAACGGTTCATTCATGTGAATCAGTGCGATTTGTCTTTTCTGGGGAAGGTGCATCATCCAGCACCCCCCATTTTGATATATTTTAAATCTAGTGATGTTAATCTTGGGGCGCCTCTGTTACCTTTTTTGAACATGTCCCTACACATATTCAGCTACACATATTCAGCTACACATATTAAGCTACACATATTCAGCTACACATATTCAGCTACACATATTCAGCTACACATATTCAGCTACACATATGAGAAAAATATATCATTTTTTTTGTATGCCTGGCTAGACCAGATAAGTGGCCAAGGAATCTGGGGAAACTTTTGTTGATCTCCACATAGCCTCTCGCTTTGAAAGTAACGACCACACGCATCACTAAGCAGCATGCTTGATAACTCGTGCTCTGCTTACCCTCTTTCTCAGACGTAAGAAGGGCTTTGTTTAGCTTATTTCTATGCCTGTCTTTTGTCCAATGTGCTTTGCAAGTCATTCACTACCACAGCAAGAGCTCAGGCATACGTTAAGCTCAAGACAAATCCATTGCAGATCACCACAGCCGAAAGATGAAGGTACGAGACGGAGGTTGCTACAGTCCCACTCCCCATGAATCTGTGATGGGGCTAAGCATAGGAGAGTAGGGAGGTTAGGGAAAGGCCAGTGATGGGCTACGTTTTGGGAAGTTTAGGTTCAGGGTGGATGAGGAAGGGCACCAGTGTTCTGGAAAATTATTTTAACTATTTTTACAATTTTATCCAATGCAAGTCCTTAAAGAGAACCCAAGGTGGCATATTGTAATCCTAATAGGACCCAGAGGCATGTCGTGTGCACAATGACATTTCTCTGGGTCATTGTATCGCCGCTGCCAGCTATTAGGATTACAATATGCCACCTCGGGTTCTCTTCAATAAAATAATTCCTAGGGCAATACCAAAATGAATAGAATTTTTTTTTATCTCTCATCTCAGACTGTGTAAAAAAAAAAAAAAGTAGCTGAACTTTGGTTCTGTTTCTCTCTTTGCACAGACCTAGTCCCCAGTCTTGCCACTCAGGTAGTTCACTCAGCCGGTAGACGATTCATAGTCAGTCCAGTTCCTGAGAGCCGACTGAGAGAACCAGCTTTCTTCAATGCTCCGTCACAGAATCAACCGCAGGCCGGTGAGTGCACAGGCTTTTTCTGTCTTATGTATGCACCAATATTTCTAGGGCTGGAATGGTCCAAAAGAAAAATACATTTTAATTAATGTATACAGCTTTTTTTTTGTGTGTGTGCCATATTCCAAATCTGACGATATAGTTACCATATTTTCCGCCGTATAAGACGCACTTTCTCCCCAAAAAATGGGGAGAAAAAGTCCCTATACAGTAAAGGCACGGACTCCCTTGCATCTCTGCTCCCCCAGTATAAGTGCAGAGTGTATCGGGCAGTTGGATTACCTACTCCATTTGCCCGTGGGAATTGCAGACCTCAGTCTCCTCCATGCGGCTAGCTCCAGTGAACGTCTTGTACTGATGACTTGATCAGTACAAGCCGTTAATTAGAGCTAGCCACACAAAGGAGGACTGTAATACACGTGTGGCATAGAGTAAGTAAGCCAGCTGTCCGATACACTTACACAGGGGGAGCGGGCACACTCACTCGGGAAAGGTACACATAAGGGAACACATGGAGGGCACAGGAGGACTCATGAAGGACACCGCTGGACATAAAGGATCGCTAGCTAGTATATGTAGCCAGCACCCCAGATCACCTTATCCAGCCAGTGAATACATTACCTAGCCTGTCTCCAGCGATCGGCGCAGCCTCCCCTGGACAGCTCTGGTCTCTCTATGGGGAGGATCAGGTCTGCGTGTGACGTCCTGTACGATCCTCCCCATAGAGAAGAGCAGAGCTGTCCAGGGAGGCTGCGCCGATCGCTGGAGACAGGCTGGGTAATGTATTCACTGGCTGGATCAGGTGATCTGGGGTGCCGGCTACATATACTAGCTAGCCTAGTGCTAGCTAAAGTTTTTACAGCCAGGCAAACTGTTAAATTAGTCCCAGGGACTCTAAACCTACAAAACCTCCTGAGCGGCGTAACGCTCAGGAGGTTAAAATACTAATAAATGGATAAAAACAGAAAAGGGTGATCTTAAAGTGAACCTTAAGTGTCCCAAAAAAATGAGTTTTACTCACCTGGGGCTTACCTCAGCCCCCTGCAGCTGATCGGTGCCCACGACGAGTCGCTCTGATGCTCCGGGTCCCGCTGGCGGCCACTTCCGGTTTCGCCGTCAGGACCCGTCAGGCTGGGGAACGCGGCTGATACTACGCGTTCCCAGCCAAAATAGCACCCCTATGCGGCCATATGTCCGCATACGGGTGCCTATGCGGACATATGGCCGCATAGGGGTGCTATTTTGGCTGGGAACGCGTAGTATCAGCCGCGTTCCCCAGCCTGACGGGTCCTGACGGCGAAACCGGAAGTGGCCGCCAGCGGGACCCGGAGCATCAGAGCGACTCGTCGTGGGCACCGATCAGCTGCAGGGGGCTGAGGTAAGCCCCAGGTGAGTAAAACTCATTTTTTTTGGGACACTTAAGGTACACTTTAAGAGGAAAATGGCAATTCTTTTCTGGTATCTGTATATTTGCAAAACAAACTGTACTGCAAACATACTCCTGTGATTACTCCAATGTTTCCCTGGCCATTGCTTTGGGGCTCTGCATGTGTGTGTGAGCGTTGCTTTTCTTGGCTCTCACCTGTTATGGAGATTGGAGTGATTATGCCTAGATGTCTATGCCCAGAGGTGATATCTCTACGGATTTGGAAACTGTTGATGGCAGTTAATCTAGTGAAGTCGTATGAGTGACATAACCGTGTGTGTATTGTATGTACAGGTAACAGTGACTGTGTTTCTTCCTCATTTCAGTTGAACTGAAGCAATACATGTTCTAGAATAAATAAATAAAAATCCAGTCAAAACTATCCTGTTTTTTTTTACATATTTATGACCTGCATAATCAACACTTTTCATGGACATGTAGAGGCTGATATCTGTGTAATTGTATTTTCCAGCTCCTGCCACTCATGGTCCTGGCATGAACCTCTCTCACTCTGCTTCATCTGTCAGTCTTCAGAATGCGTTTGCAGAGATGCGTCAGGCACAAATGGCGGAGGGTCCCAGCACTGCTCCACCAATCTTTCACCAAACTGGTCCCCCCTTTCCACAATCTCTGACAAACCTAGTCGGGTCTTTCTCAGCAGCAGCATCAGGCTTGGCACAGCCATCTACAGCAGCTCCCTGCAACCTGGGAGTGCTTCAGTCCCTGGCAGAAGGTGTTGTGGGTCAGGCTCCTTCTGTTACTGGAGTGGCCACTCACACAAGCATGCCAAGCACAGTGCCTCCAATCACCTCTGTGTCCACCCAGCCACTCACCACAGGAATGATAACTGGTGTGTCTGTGTCCACTAGTGCACCTCTGCCTGTGACATCTGTTCCTACTTTGCCTCCAGTTGGTGGTGTTCCTGTGGTTTCTGGGACAATGACATCACCTCCTGCACAAACACTTCCTCCTGTAAGTGCCACTGCATCTATACCACAGACCCTTACTTCCCCTGCACTTCAGCCACCAATGGGCACCATTGCTGCATCTATGCCTCACACATCTGTGTCTGCACCTGTTATGAGCACAGTGACACCAGCACAGGTCATGCTGAGTAGCAGCACCTCAGCTCCAAGCTTTGTGGAAAGCATTCCAGTGAGTGGTGCTCATCCAGAGGTCACCAAGATGCCAACAGAAGTCACTGCTGCCATAAGTACAGCGGGGTTGTCCCTTCCTATTTCTGCTCCTCTGACCTATGCAGGAGTAGCAGCTTCTGGCATTGCCTCAGCTGGCAGTGCTCCAATCACTCACCCTACGCATCTTCCACCACTTGTTGCCACAACGCCAATTGTGTCACAATCAGGGGGAGCTGTGTCCACACCCATCGCTTCTCAAGTACCCTTGCCTGGAGCTGTGCCCATAAGCCACCCTGTGTCCAGCATCCCTGGTGTTCTACCACACGGTCAATCGATACCTGCTACAGGCCCTAGTCTGCCTCATGCCCACTCTACTGAAGGTGACGCAGACAGTCTGTCAAAGCCTGGCATAGATGACATTAAGACTCTTGAAGAGAAACTGAGGTCACTCTTCAGTGAACATAGCAGTGTGGGCGCACCTCACAGTATGACACCACAGGAGGCTTCAGCAGCACAGGAAGGGGTTCCTTTGCCTGGACCTCCACCTACCACTATGACTACCCAAACTAAGCCAACATCTACTGCACCACCCACCAGTTTGCCTCTGGGACCATCTGGTACGCCCATCGTAAGCCAAGGTGTGACTCCTGGACAAGCTGTCACACCAGTAACTTATGTAACGACAGCAGTGGCCACAGCAGCTACTGGCAGGGCTGGGACACCTCCTTCGAAGCCCCCACTCACCAGAATGCCGG
Source organism: Hyperolius riggenbachi (assembly GCF_040937935.1). Classification (NCBI taxonomy): domain Eukaryota; kingdom Metazoa; phylum Chordata; class Amphibia; order Anura; family Hyperoliidae; genus Hyperolius; species Hyperolius riggenbachi. The sequence continues at coordinate 437,494,671 of NC_090648.1, forward strand.
TAAGTTTCGATGTATAACTATGCACTTTTATAGCCAGCTCTAAGCTCCTAGGTTGGGCTCAGTCATAATGGTAATTTGTTCCGTGTCTCTTCCGATATTTGACTGAGGGAACCACCTCACCTGAAATATAGAACCTCACCTGCAGAGGAGTTAGCTGGGTGGGCAAACACTTAGTGACCGAACTGTAAATAAAAAAGTCAGATACTCACCTAAGGAGAGGGAGGCTCTGGGTCCCATAGAGCTTTCCCTCTCCTCTCCCAGTCCCCGCTGTTCCGCTGGCTCCCCCGTAGCAGTATTCAACCGTTTCGGTCTAATACTGCTGTTTCCCGGCCGAAGGGAGGCTTCAGAAATGCTTTGGGAGCCCGAGTGCTCCCTAAGACAGGCCGCTCTACACTGCGCGAGCGCCCACTATGACGCACTCGCAGTATGGAGCCGCCTGTCTTCGGCAGGACTCTGCTCCCGAAGACTTCCGAAGTCCCCTCGGCGGGGGATGTGAACGGGGGAGCCAGCGCAGCACCGAGGGCACCGGGAGAGGAGGGGGAAGGCTCATTAGGACCGAGCCTTCCCTCTCCTTAGGTGAGGAGTAAATTTGAAATCGGCGCCGGTAGACTGGGGCGCAGGATACAGGGGTATATGGCTGATCCTGCTTCTGCACAAGTCCGGGCCGATTTAATTACTATTCCCCCTCCAGGCCGCCATGGATAGTGGGGGAATGAAATAATTCGGCTTCCAGCGATTGCTGGAGGCCGAATTTTTATGTTTTTATAGGGAAGGTTCAGGGACTGTTAAAAAAAAAAAAAAAAAAAAAAAAAAATCCGCATCCACTTACCTGGGACTTCCTCCAGCCCGTGGCAGGCAGGAGGTGCCCTCGGCGCCGCTCCGCAGGCTGCCGGTGGCCGACCCGACCTGGCCAGGCCGGCGGCCAGGTCAGGCTCCTTCCACGTTCCAAAATGCGCCTCACAACGGCGCGCTGATGTCATCGGACGTCCGCCGGGCTTTACTGCGCAGGCTCAGTAGTTCTGAGCCTGCGCAGTAAAGCCCGGAGGACGTCCGATGACGTCAGCGCGCCGCCGTGAGGCGCATTTTGGAACGCGGAAGGAGCCCGGCCAGGTCGGGTCGACCACCGGCAGCCTGCGGAGCGGCGCTGAGGGCACCTCCTGCCTGCCACGGGCTGGAGGAATCCCCAGGTAAGTGGATGCAGATTTTTTTTTTTTTAACAGTCCCTGAACCTTCCCTTTAAGCAACCTTGGCTCCGTCTGCTGACGGCTCCGACGTTACTCACTGAGTGCTGCAATAGGAGTGATTCCTATTGTAGTCTATAGTTTTTATTTAAATATGGTTTCCCATTAGCTTTAAACTAGCCACTTATAGATTTCAGTGCAAACCTTTTAAGGGTCTTGTTTCAGTAGCGTGGCTGTCTGCGGTTTTTACACTCGAAAAACCAATATGAATTTGACAAGCCCATGTAAAATGAATGGGCCGTTTCTATTGGGTGGAGAACTTGTACTATTTTGGGTTTTTCAGGGAAGTATTTAACTCTCGATTAGGGATGTCAATGTGATGCAAATAATTGCAAGTTGATGTAGAATTATGCAAATATATGCAGCTTGAAAATTGACCAATAAAGCCAAGGTAGGATTTGATTGTTCTATTTTCAAGCTGCCTAAATCTGCATAATTCTTCACCAGCTCCCTACTCTTGAATTGTGCTGTTCACAGCTTTATGCTTGAGCTCTTCTGACATTGCCTGGCTACCCATAGTTGTCTGCTTTCAGTTGCACTACCAAGCACTGTAGTGGTCCAGAAATGGCTCTTTCGTTGTGAACGATTAGGCTGGGCTCACACATAAACATAACTATGAGGCTGGGCTCACACATAAAAGGTATACAGCTCTGTTCCAGTCCTGTCCCTTTCATTTTGTGTTCACACATGCAATGTGTACAGTGCTGTCCTGTCAGTTTTGCATCCGTTTTAACTGACCGTACAGTACCAGAACGTTACAGATTGCAGCAGGGACAGTGAGGTTGTGGGCGGCAAAGATGTGAATGGGGAGCTGGGCCCCTGCATGTTAGCCAGAATAGACGTCCTGCGGCTGGAGCGGGCAGAGGGGCAACTTTCACAGAGTACTAGAGAAGAGGAACCAGGAGGGTCTCGTGTGTGTGTGTGTGTGTGTGTGTGTGTGTTTTTTTTTTTTTGTTTTTTTTTTTTTGGGGGGGGGAGGGGTTGTACTGAGTATACTGTACTTTAATGAATGTATTTGTAATCAGTGTGGTAATTTATAAGCCTTTGGACACTGCAGTCTTTGAACTCTTTGTGAGAAGTATAGTCATTTGTTTTGTCTGTGAACACATTAAGGAAATCATTTAGTCACCTCTATTTTTCATTAGGACTAACAGGAATGCTCATATCTAATTAATATCCTGCAACTTAGCAGGCTGCCGCATTCTCTCCTAATAACACTGTACGCTCTCTTTAGTGGCTGAGCTGCATGATTGGTCAGTACAGGAGGGAGTTTGGGGTGTTTAGCTGTCACACTTGCTCTGGACAAGCGAAAGATATAATGGCAATGGCTGGTCAAACTTTAGGTGCTCCGTTATCACTGTTCTTTGAGCATTTTCATTGTTTACAACTTAAAGCTCATGATTCCTGACCCTTGCATGGAAATAATCAATTATAGTGGGTTGTGGTTAGTTGTATTTAAACAGACTTTAAAAGTTTACAGAAGGGGAGCCCTTCTTATGCCCGAAGATGTTTTTTTCCTTGTGCCTAAATCTAGCAATAGTCTGAATTTCTGCTGGGTAAACTCAGTCTTCCCCTTTTCTGGTAACTAGATACATTAATCATACTCAATAACTGAGATCTCTCTCTCAATGAATATGTTCAGAAAATACTCTATTGCCTGCCCATAGACTGCACACCAATTGCAATCATTGTGTAGCCAACTGCCCCGCCCTCACCATATGTGCTTGCCTGTCTGCTGGTGTTACTCCTGGTTTTCTGGTGTTTGGCATCACCGTGAGCGCCTGTACCGCGTGACTTGGCACAAGATGTCACAACATTCGTCAGTGTCATTTGGAACACGCCTGTGGTGACGCCTTGCACCGAAGGAGGTCAGGAGTTGCGCTGACAGATTGGTGAGCCTTTAACACTGGATGCAGCGTTGGGGGGCACTTATACACTTGGGGGGGGGGGGGGGGGGGCAGCTGGAGGGTTCGTTGATCATTATGATATCGAATGTCATTACTTCACTGCTCCCGATTAAGCTCTTGCAACTAAGATTTTCTATATGCATTCATTAGTATTGATCTGAAATTTTGCCTCCCTGTTTACAAAAATAATCTGCAGAGATAGAAAGGTAATTTCAGGCAGTATTGTAAACAAACTGCACAAATTCCATTCATCCTTTATCTCTGACTTGTGAACATCCTATGTGGCTCTGCTGCTTCCCTGTAAATGAATGGGGCGGCTGCATTTCCATAAAGCAGACTAATAATTCCCTTTAATAAAGTACGTTTTCCCAAAATGGGGTGATGTCCTGTCTGCTTTTGCTACATGTTGGAGGCTTAGGGTAGACCTATTTTGTGAGTGGATTATGAAGAAAATAAAGAGGTTATGTATATATGATTGCTGTCTGATGCTGACTATCCTGTCCTGTAGGCGATCCAAGCCGGGGCAGAGAGCACAGCGGGGAGCCCACCTGGCGAACAGCCGCCTCCTCTTCCTGGACCTACACTAACTCAGGTGCAGCATGAACCTTTTCTGCCTTCATTCCATGTAACCTCTCAGTGAACGTCTCCTTTCCTGACTCGTGCATGCACTGTATTCCTTTCCCTCTTTCCCATCAATCACCCTCTGCGTAGATGAATTTTCAAATGTGAGTGAATTGACGAGGTATACTAGTGGCCTGCTCCCTGCAGAATTCCATGAAGGACTGGGTAAGACCTTCTTCCGTTGACCCACCCTGCTTCTCATTACAGTCCCAGCAACCCTTAGAAGACCTGGATTTCCAGTTGAGAAGGACTTTGAGCCCGGACATTGTCCCTGCGTCCTCTGCACCCAGCTGTGTGAGTGTGAAGTCTGAGAGGGTGACTGCTTCTTCCCCTGTGTGATATCATTAATTAATTGCTCCTCATCCACACTCCCACTGGTTTTTATTACTGCAGCTTCAAAAAGGGACTAGAAAGTGTCAGTTCACTAGATCTGGCTACAGCAGTCTGCCAGGCACAAAAACTGGAAAATACAGACATTTTCTGTGTACTGTATGTGTTTTTAGCCATAACTCCGGTACACTTTTTATACCTATATTGTTCTTTTACAACAGGATATACAAAATAATATATAAAAATGGTGGCCATTTTATTGTGCAATATAGTTGATTCCAGCTCCCCTTATTCAAAGCTTCCCATCTCCTCCTCAGCAGCCTCCTTGCGCTCTCCTGCTTCAGTTAGGCTGAATGACATATTGGGTGTCAATAGGCAAAGTTGTCAGACACTGATTATCTGTGTACTGAGTGCACAAGCAGTTTCCTTTTTTATTTTAAAAGAACTATTAGCCTTTTACAAAACTAGATTAACCACTTCACCCCAAAGGGGG